>NW_026872462.1:0-13436 GCF_032173495.1 Musca vetustissima
TCTTTATTTTGTTTCAAAAATTTACTCTAACATCGTGGCGGTAATCTTTTCTTAGCACTTAATAATCGATTGGAAATTTGTTTTAAGTGTGTCAGGATATGATTTGATCAAAGAATCAAAGTAATGCCTAAATGGTGTGTCCATCTAGAGATTACATCAATTAGACACGTCTTCAATATAATCATATCAATATGTTCCCCGTTTAAAAACCCGGGATCTGAAAACACTTTTCGGCCCAGACAAGCCTACCTATCCACCATACTTTCAAGGGCCTTTTATTGTGGCTCATTGAAAACCGAATGTTTGAATTAAAATTTTTTGAAAATTTTGACCCTTTGTGGATCAACATTTATAGGGAAGGTACTAAAAGGATTGAAACGATAAGCCACATCTTTTAATTGTATATTGGTGTCGTCAATATATTAGGTTGGGGAAAAAAGAAATCCATTGAATCCGGTCGTTGAAAATTTCGATAAAATCGGAGAAATGATCGAAGTTGTTTAAAATCATTTACACAAAGCTGGATTCAAAAAGAAGATCGATGCTTGGTTACCACACAAATTAACAGAAAAAATATGATGGATCGAATTTCTGTCTGCGAAGCCTTGGCCAAACGGAATGAGATAGACCCATTTCTTAAACGGATGGTGACTGGAGATGAGAAATGAATCACATACGATAACCCTGTGCGAAAACGATCGTCAAAGAGAGGTGAATCACCTCAAATGGTGGCCAACCAGGACTAACGGCCAGGAAGGTTCTGCTATGGGACTGGAAGGTGATTACTTATTATGAGTTGCTTCCATATGGCCAAACGCTAAATACTGATCTCTACTGTCAACAATTGGACTGCATGAAGATAGCAATTGTGAAAATTGACTATTTTTTTTTGCCAATAGAGAGCAGGACTTCTATGAGAGAGGGGCATTATGAATATACCTTGGCAACAAACCATACAACAAAACGGTGCATATTAGGCCCAAATCGGACATTCCGAAGCATGTAAAATAAAGTCCTATAGTTCATATAATATAGTGCAACCTAATATATTATAATACCGAGACAAGTTTAGTATTTCGAAGATTTTGGAACCATTTTGCAAGCGCAATTTTGAATTGTCCATATTTTGATTTTGATAAATGTATAGACCCATTTTATGTACTTGCATTACCCATTACCTCATTATCTGACCGATTTGAATATGAGAAGTCATTTCAGAAAATACAAAACCTATTGGCAGAAAAGGTTTAATGTTGGATTATATTTGGATATAGGATCAAATATTTGGATCATATCCGATTTTAAGCATACCTTGAAATGCTTTATTTAAGGCCCTAGATGCAACGGTTTATATGATCCGTACACAGATTCCTGCTCAGGAAAAAATATCAACTTGTTTTTTTTTTACAAAAGTTTAAATTTTTTGAGTGCCAACTTCTCCAGAGATAAAATCAATCAATTTTCACATCCCGATAACTTCCGTATGAAAGTGAAAAAAATTCCTCTTATATTAAGGGAACCCCACCCATTCTCGATTTTAATTTTTCGAGATTTTCATTGGGCTGGTAAATCAATACCAATGCTTGTTCAGGTTTGTAACTTTGCACATATATATTTGAAGATTTAAAAGAGAAGAAAAATAATTTACAAAAAAATTTTGTTGTTGTTTTTTGTGATCAAGGAAAAGTCCTTATTTTTGATGGCGGGCATGATAACTCCTCACTGGAACATCGGAATCCGAAAATTCCAACGGTGTTAGAAAGAGTACATGTCTGGCTCTCGTATGAACTAGGATTATTATGGCGGACTTTTAAAATTTTTTTTGGAAAATCGCCGATTTTTTTTTTACCAAAAACCAAGTTAAAGAATAAGGAAGATCTTCACCGATAGCTACACACTCACAGAGAAACGTGTAAAAATTTGGAATCGATTGGGTTATTAGTTTTTGAGATATCGTGCCCGCCATTCGCAAAAGAGAAAAACGGGTTTAAAGTTTGAGAAGCCCTTTAGCCGTCACTTGATGCTGACACAATAAATCGGCTATATCTTCAAGAGTTCTTGAGATTTTCACTTGAAATTTTGTAGAGACATTTTTGAATCAGAGTAGAGTCGAATTAAATAAAAAAATTGGACCCCCCATTGTCGGGGTCAATTGAAATAATTGTCAAGGCAAGGAACCTATTTAATGCTAGTATGATTTAAATAAATTCCATTCATTAGATCCTTATACAAGCAAATGGGATTTTAGAAGCCATTCTTCATTTGCAAATTTTATGATTAAAAATCGGATATTTTTCAACTTGTTTTTTTTTATCTTAATACTCATTTTGCATTTATTGAAAAATATTTTTAGGGGTCTGTCAAAGGCTCGAATTTATAAAAAATTTATACAGGTGTCTGTCTAAGGTGAGGATTTACTAAAATATATTTTTAGGGGTCTGCCTAAGGTGCGGATTTATTAAAAACACATTTTATGGGTCTGTCAAATTCGTTGATTTACTCAAAAATGTTTTTAGGGGTCTGACTAAGACGTGGATTTATTAAAAAAATTATGTTATATGTCCAATTCGTGGACTTATTAAAAATTATTTGCAAGGGACTGTCTAAGGCGTAGATTTATTGAAAATTATTTGTGAAGGTCTGTCTAAGGCGTGAATTTATCAAAAAATATTTTTAGGGGTCTGTCAAATTTGTGGATGTATTAAAAATGTGTTAAGGTCTCTCCACACCATAGGATGTATTAAAAGCATGTTTTTAGGGGTCTGTCTAAGGCGTGGATTTATTAAAAAAATATTTTAGGCGTCTGTATAAGGTGTGGATGTATTAATAACATGTTTTTAGGGGTCTGTCTAAGGCTTGGATTTATTAAAAAATATTTTAGGCGTCTGTCTAAGGTGTGGATGTATTAATAACATGTTTTTTGGGGTCTGTCTAAGGCTTGGATTTATTAAAACATAATTTTAAAGGTTCTTAAAAAAATATTTTTTGATATTCCGCTGGAGGTTAAAAGTCTTCATGATTGCTATTAATTAATATTTATGTTGCAGTTAGGATAAGAGATAATGAAAAAAATTAAAACCTAGACAATGCATCCTGAATGTAACTATCATGTGCCATCTACATATGAAGATGGCATGTTAATCGAATTATGTACAGCATTTTATGGACAAAATCTACGTACCAGAAGGCATTAGTCGAAGTTGATACGAAGTTCGGAAAAAAACTTTTTGTTCGCACTTTATTTTCGCATCATGCCAATAATTTTTCGAAATTATTTTTTCGGAAAATTTTCATTTTTTTCCTCAGAAATATTTCGCAATAAATCCTTATCCAAGGAAGCAGTGTTTTTTGAAGAGTTATATTTTGGCATATATCCGAATGGAAAGCAGAAAAAAATGTTTATGTTGTAATTAGGATAAGAAGTCATGAAAAAAAAGATTTAAAACCGAGACAATGCATCCTGAATGTAACTATCATGTGCCATTTACATGTGAAGATGGCATGTTAATCGAATTATATACAGCATTTTATGTACAAATACTACGTACCAGAAGGTAGTAGTCGAAGTTGATACGAAGTTCGGAAAAAACTTTTTGTTCGCACTTTATTTTCGCATCATGCCAATAATTTTTCGAAAAATGTTCATTTTTCCTTTAGAAATATTTCCCAATAAATCCTTATCCAAGGAAGCAGGATATTTTGAAGAGTTATATTTTGGCATATATCCGAATGGAAAGCAGAATATTTTCCGATTTCGGTTTTGCACTTTAATCCAAATATTCATTTTCATATTATAGCCAAGGACACATGGAGTTTTCAGGGTTTCTAACGCTGTGAGATTTTTTTTTCATTTCGTTCTTTTATTTAATGTCAACCTTTATTTTTCAATAAGGTTGGACTTTTCTGTTTTCTCCCTTCATGTCAATAAATGATTTTGGCCAATAAATGACTATTCCAAAATCGATCAAAAATACTTTAATTTTTTTCGGAAGAAATTGTCCTTGTCCTACTTCAACATGTATGGATGTATGTGAAATATGTATTGATTCCGTTTAGTTTTTTCTCATATCAATATTCAAAATTTGAAATTCAAAGTCAACATATTTCATCTCTTGTATGGCTTCATCTCTGCCAATAATATTTTAAAATCGAACATATTTCAATGTTGTAAAAAATAGTGCACCTTTAAGGGTAGATCTTTTAAATTGTCTTTGAATTAAAACAAAAATAAATACTATTTTAAAATCGAACATATTTCAATTTTCTAATAAAAGGGGGCAACTCTTAGTATAGCTCCTTCAAAATATTATTGTATGAAAAAGAAAGAAAAACTCAAAGAGTAGTCAAAAATTTTGATAAGGACAAACCCACGGCTGAGATTTGATTAAATCACGAAATGAAAATAGCAATAACAACAACAACAAGACGACCTTTGAGCATCAAATTCGTTGAGAGGAAGCAAAAAAAAAACAGCAACAAAAATACGAATATAATCGAAAAAGTGGCAAAATCCTCATGAACATACTCCTTCACACAGTCAAATACATATATATGTGGACGTACGTGTGTATGTGTACTAGATAATCACAATATTGTCGTCATCAACGATGACGATGTTGTTGGTGTTACAACATGTATCAGATTTTGCAGCTCCTATTGCCGTTTGTTCATGATGATGATGATGATGAAGATTTACTAGATCAAGATGGAAATGATGAGCCAAGATGATTGAAAGATAAGTTCATAAAAATGAAAACTTAAAGGAAAAAAAAACACAGATGTGGCTGGGAGTGTGTCACACTAAGAGAGCATGCCAGAAAATCCAATCGAATACAAAACAGATTGAATTAAATTCATGACAATTACAACACCTCTGTTTATGTACCCCTCACCCCCATCTCCAACACTCGGTGAACGTTTATTGTAAAACAAAAGGAAAACTATTTGGATTTGTTGTTCTCTAAAGCGCTCGCTCTCTTTTTCACTCTAGTTTTGTTGTTTTTTTTTGTTCTTTTTGTATGGCTTCTGCCAATTTAATTCAATTGGCGATAATCAAGTCATTGGCCAATGGTGGCGTATGAGTGCGATTGATTGTTGTTGTCAAGTATACAACTAGGTGGCTTTTGTCTTGATTCCATTTGTGTTCCTTTGAAATGTTTGTTGGTACGGTTGATTGGGAAAGAGAGAGTAATTGTTTATTTGTGTTTGTTGCTCATTTTTGTGATTTTCTGTTTTTCTTTTCTTCTTCTTTTAAGGATTATGGCAAATTTTGCACAAACATCTAGCCATCTGATAGTTGTTGAAAATCAACTCAAAGGGAAATCCTTTTTTTCTCTAAAGGAATCTACAACAAAAACACAGACATGTATACAAACATATATACACACACACACCGATATGAGTAGGCCAACAGAATTGCCATGTACATCAATAAACATATGTACGATTGTTTGGCTGGCTGGCTGACTGACAGACATAGTGACTGAATGACTGACTAAATGTTGCTACATATGTACACAATAGAAAAAAGGTACAACAACAACAATGGTGTATTGTTGGTTTATATTTCTCATCCAACAGCAACAACAACGGCAGCATCATCAACAAAACATAGACACACACACACACCCTCAGAAGGACTATATGTTTGTTTGCATTCGTGTGTACGAGTGTGTGATTGTGTTGGTATGTCACTGTATCTGTGTAGTGTGATTATTCCCCTTGTATGTATAGGCATTTGTTTTATTTCGTTTTTATTTCTGCGCTCGCTTTTCCTTTTTTTGTGTTCATAGCCTGCCTGCCTGCCCTGCTTGTTGGCTGGCAGTAGCAGAAGCAGCAGTTTGGCAGGCGTTTTCTTGTTTTACATTTTTACGTTTAATTATTTTTCGCTGTGTTTTTATGCTGCTGCTGCTGTTGTTACTCCTCTGCTAGCTCGTCGTCGTTTCTTTTCTTTAGCATAACTACTGGCAAATTGTTGCAAATTCAAGGCATCGACAAATTATTTTATTTTTTGGTTGTTGTTATCCTTTAAGGTTGGTTTTTGTTCGCAGTATAATTAAATTTGTTATTTATTTATGTTGGCTTTTGTATTAAATACACTATTTAGTTTTTGTTTTAAATTTATTTAATATCTATATAACTAGAATTTAATCTTTACTTAAAATAAACATTCTTTATTATTTATTTTCGAATTGGATATATGTGATTTTTTTTATTTATTTTGTTTAATTTAGTTTTGATTATTTGTATAATGTGATTTTTTCAACATTTTTGTTGCATGTATTTTATTTTTTATTTTTTTTTTTTTTTTTTTGGATAAGCTCTTCTTATTTTATTTTATATATTTTTTTCATTTTCTTTGCTTCTTCTACATTATCAAAAAATATAATTTTTTGCTTCAAGATTTTTTTCCACTCGCCGCGGTACAGCTTCTTTGGATATTTCGTAAAAGTACGCACACAGTGTCCGTTGCCGTTCTCGTTATGACTGATTTTCACCACACGGGATGATGGCGAAAGCTGTATCCTTCGACACTACACTGACTGTGCAGTGTAGTTCGTCCTCAACGAAACACACGAAACGAAAGAAAACACAAACCGATAAACTCTCTCACACACAAACACACACACTCAATGATGCGAAAGAGCATAAAACACGATTTCGTTGTCGTATGGAAATCGTCTAACATGTGGGTTCGTGTTGTGTTATGCCATGTTCAGACGAGCGTCGTTCGCTCTCTCATTCGTTGTTCGACCCCTAATTATGAAGTAATTACATAGTTCCCCATACAAAATTGTCTGAGCGAACACCGACTTTTGTACGTTGTTCAATTCGAATCACTCTCTGAATAACCAAGAATTTTGTCCCATCCCTAACAAATGAGAGAATTTATCGAAAATAAATTAAATTTGACAGCATGAAAATATTTATAAAATTTTCAAACTTTCAGTAAAATTGAAAATGATGAATGAAAAGTAAAAAATTTTATAGTTTTTATATATGCAGAAGGAAGTAAGTTCTAATTAGCGTACAAAACGAGAAACAAATGTGGGGAAACCCAAACAAAAATTCTCCATTTTTTATTTACATATACATATGTGACATTTGAATTGAGAAAATTCGAAAATATATTTAAAACCACAATATTTTCAGAAAAAATGGAAAACATGAATTAAATGTAAATAGATATGGGTTCATACTATAGTCAGGATAAAGAGCATTATTTTTTCTATTTAGATCTATGTGTGAGTCACGTAAATATGTTACAATTTTTGTGTAAAACAAGAAACCAAAAGTTTGAAATAAAAAACTCTGATGACATGAATTAAGAATAGTGTCGTATGAACGGGTTAATTCATGTACGTAATTCTGAGAGCGAACTACGTTGTTCGAATGCCCGTCAGAACATGGCATTAGTTTTTGTTTTTTGTTTCGTTTTGTGTGTGCTTCTTCTTGTTCTTGTTTGCAAAGCAAAGTACATCGCCCATGGCACACACACGATGCCATTAAGCGGAGAGTGAGAGACATAAATCATTCAACAATACTATTCTCTATCTTTCTCTCCAATTAGCAAGTTTTCTCTCCCTCTCAAAATCTTTTTACTCATTTGTAACGAAGAATAAAAAATAACCAACCTCGGGTGGAGCTTTAGTTTATCATCATGCGCAAGAAATATGTCTCTCTGGAAAGCGACAGAGAAAGAGAGCATGTTTAATTTGCCTCTCTTTATAACAATTTATAACAGTTAACATAGTTATTGTATTGTTTTATTAGGACACAAAAACAATGTTGCCATTTACTGTGATAAAAAAAAAACATAACTACGTAAATTTTGTATACAGCGTGACGTATGACCTCTCACAGGTGTAGTTAATTTAGTTATAGGTTATGTGAGACGTCAAAGCACATATTTATAACGCCTTAAAAATTTAATTAATGGAAATAACAAAAAGTTTTGAACGTGTTCAAGACATTATAGTTTGTGGGTCAACATTGCAGGGCTGATGGAAATATTTTCTATGGTAAAACAATGGAAATTGACCAAAACAATATTAGATTATTATGGTTTTTTTCGCTTATAACATTAATAAACATCAATACTTTTTGGATAATTTTCTGTTTGCCTTTGCCAATTTTTCACTTCTAAGATGTTTGGTATTGAAAATGGAATATATCAGTTCACATTTTGTTATAGCCCAAAATATTCGGTAGATTACGCATTTTTGGGACATGGGTTTTAACCGAATTCATTATACCTTACACAACTATGTTGTCAGGGTATTATAGCTTTGTGCAGACCCAAGAGTTTGTAACGCCGCGTAATATTGGTCCTAGACCCACCTTTAAGTATACCGATCGTCATATCTCGACTAGCTGAGTCGATCTAGGCATGTGTATAATTTGTAAACACGATACAGGCCACAGTTATGGACCAATCTTCACGAAATTTTGCATGTAGGATGGGTTCTGGCCAATGAAGACTCCTATTGTTTTTGGTAAAGATCGGTTAATATTTAGGGGATGAAATTGACCTAATACTTAATTTTTGTCGGTTTTTTGGTCGCTCCAGAAGCCGCAATTATGGCCCTTACATCGCATATGGAGAAGAGGATTGGAGAAGAGGATTGGGCCAAAGAATAAGCATGCCTGTTTTGATAAAGATCGGTCAATATTTAGCGGGTCAAATGGACCCAGAGAATTGACAAAATTTTTATTCTATTGCGTATATATTTACCCCTGAAGGACGAGAAGTTGATAGTATATCCAAGAGGAGTGGTTGACCTTTAAATTGATACCAATTATATTGTCGTATGTACTCGGATGTGGGACTTACACTTAAATATTTACATGTGGTTAGGTATTCATATATTATTTAGTAACCCATTACCATACTAGAGGGCAGAAATATAGCGCTGATCGCTTTGAAATTTTCCATGAGATCCAGGTATGGTCAAGGACAACGCCTATAATTTTCGATGATAATAAAATAATAAGGGAATATGGACAAGTTATTAGAAGGGTTATATTCGGAAAATATGTCAATGTAAGAAAGAGGTGCAAGAGGGGTCTAATCGGGCAAGAGGCTGCAACTTCGCGAAATATTACCCAGGCTCGGAATTAAAATCCGCAGAAAGTTAAATTTATGTGGTAGTTGTGTAGGGTATCGTATCGTAGGGTCGGCAGCGTCCGACTATACTGCCCCGCTCACTGGTTTAATACTTTGGGTTCTAAGTGGGTAGCAATATGTCCTACAAAAATATCAATACTGTGCTATGTTACTATGAACCTGACCGAAGGTTTCGGTAGCACGGGTGTCAGGGCCCCTAGGTCTGCGGATTTAGCCTGGCAGTTGGTGTTGGCCCTTCGGCGAGCATCGTGCTGGATGTGGTTTATACCCAAATCGCGGGTAGAGCTGTGGCTCGGTGTGGAGGGTGCCTGACCCATAGAAAGGCAGGAGTTTTAGATGGGCTCCGCTCCCCATCCAAGGAGGTGATCGCGTCCAAATACGTGTGATCGATTGGTACCTGCATTTCGGTGTGGGGGCGTTGGTTGACGCTTTGTATTAACTGGTGTTTACAGCACCGTGGGGTAAGACCGCAAGGTAGGTACCCACGTACTGTAAGCATCTCTGTGCTATGTTACGTGGTAACGTCCATTATAATTTTTAAGATTTCGGACGAGTTTTTTAAACGAATAGGCTATAATTATATATTTTTGGACTCTCGTTGGAAGTCTTTTAAATTTCGTTCTCTTAAGGAGAACCCAAAATATAAGTAACAATTACATTTCTTCACGTTGGGCGCCCTTATATGTTGATAGATCGCCTGAGCCTTTCTGAAATGGTGCCTAAAATGTATAATCTCACTCCCGTTTAGATTTAGTTCTACATAATCATTTGCAATGATTCTCCTCGGCGGTATCGACAATAAAAATTGTTCGCAATCTACATTCCCCGCATTGACATCAATAACAAATAGCTTCCAGCTTAAAAACAAAAACCCTTCGAAACATTTACATTTTTCAAATAAAACGGTACATTTTAATATTCTCAACGTTAAACGCCTTTACTCAATAATAGTCCATGCTGAGCTTTCTGAATTCGATTGTCTCAGTATAGTTTTAATTTAAATATTTATTTGCTTCATTACTTTTAACGTTACATTAAATGTGTAAAACTTTGAAATATGTTACTATCATCATTTGTTTTGAAAGAAATTGTAATTTAATAACAATAAATGCATAATTTCCCCATGTTGGGCGCCACAAATAATATTCCTAACACTGCTGCAACATTAAATGGCAACAATGTAATGTAAACTAATGTAATGTTATGATGATGTTTTTAGGATTCCCACTATTAACATTAACTTTTACATTTTTATTCCATGTCTCTCTCGCTCTCTTTAAAATACACTCTTTATAGGGAAATCCTAAAGTGGCTCTTGTAACATTGTCAGTGAAAGTGTTTCAACAATGTAATATGCAAACTATTTATAACTCTCACTCTCCAAAAACACAAAATCAAAACATGTTGAAGTTAATATGTGAGAGCGCAAAAGAGACTGAGAGAGACCGTACGGTGGAGTAGGACATGCTCTGTTGTTATAATAAAAAAAGAAACACACACAGAGAGTTAATCTATAAACCCTACATGGTGGTCATCATTCAATAATCTGTGTATGGAGATAACATTCATGTCAGATAAACCTCTCTCTCTCTGTTTTATCTCTCATATCTCCTTCTTCTTGTTTTTCTGTTTTTGTTTGTGTTGTTTTTCTCTCGCTGTCACTCATGTGTAATATGGTGTGTTGTTTTGTGTACGCAAAACTCAATTTTGGTAATTGATTTACAAAAACGCCAACAACAGTTTCTGCTCGATGCTGATGCTGCTTCGTTGCTTCGTCCTTTGCGTCTCCTTCGTTACTTGTTTGTGTTCACATGATCTTATAAATTGGGTCTTGTTACGAGTGCAAGGACTTTGTTTTCAACCTAATAATCATGACGTCAGCATTTTAAATACAATGCCATGCCGACCGAACGACCCACCGACCGACTGCAATACTTTCACACAAACCCAATGGCTGACTGACTGAATGCCTAGCATAGACAAAAGAAACGTGACGTCGACGTTTGATGGTTCTCCACCATTAATAATAACATCGTTTATACTGACTTTGCTTTATTTTTTTTCTTGTCTATTTGCCAACGGTTGCCAGTTTTTGGGAAATTAACATGGCTGATGACGAGAATGCATCTGAGTATGACCCGATTTCCATGCCATGTCAAAACAAAGCAAAGCTAAAAATCATGTTATTTTGGTCAAGCCATACAAAAATTGATTCAAAACAATGATACGATTATCACCAATGATTGGTTGCAGGAAACAATTATTGTAATCAGATTTTTGTAAAGTAAATAAGGTAAATCTGTGTGCGAGTGTGTGTGTGTGTTTTGGTAGATTTACGAGGGCGTAGCACAGCTTATTGTTGCTAGCCATGTATATATGTAAGTCTGTGGGTGTGTGTATCTGATGACAATTTCGTGATTATTTAATCGTTGACAAATGTTCCCGTTTTATGTAAACATGCTGTTGTTGTTTTTTGGGCAATAATTGTTGTTGTTGTGGGTGCTGTTGATTTGTATTCACCACTTGTACGAATGGACATTTATCCTCCAAAAAAAGAAAATAATAATAAATAAAAAAAACAACAAAGTGCAGGCTGTTGTTCGACCATGTACCTCTCCTCTCCCCTGCCCTCTCCTCTCCACCACTCTATTCCATTGCTATTTCTCTCTTTAACAACTATTATTTGCTTGAACTTTACAACAGACTTTTTGTGCAAAATTTCTACACACACACACATAGAAACCATTTTGCAAGCGAAACAGAGCTTTACATGGTCACACACATACACTCGCACATTCAATTAGTTTCTGGGTCAAAGCTCCATTGCAAAAGCAATAACAAAATTGAAATGGAAAAAAGTGATAATAAAATTCTCCAGATTGCCAATGGGACTCAGATGTGCATACAAATAATCAACAGCCAGTGAGGCCTGCTATTAATATGCTGATGATGGAAGCGATGGCGATGACGTTGGTGCGGCTGCTGTTGCTGCCGTTGCTGAAGGGCCAGACAACTGATTAAATTGCATTGCCAAACTAATGTGGCATTCAAAAAGTTAAAGCCTATCTCTTATATACATATTTATTAAGTTGTTTGTTTGTCTAGCGCCAAATATATATTTTTTGTTTTTGGTGTTGCAAAAATTCCATCACACTGCAGTCTCTCTTTGGGAATCACAGCAAAGCTTAGCACCATCTCAGTAAATTTAAAAGTGACAAAGAGAGAATGAGAGACTCAGAGAGTTGCCAACATATTAAGGGGAATGAAACTAAATCAAAATATTCTGATATGTTAGCTCTTGGTATCTTCTCCCATTTATTGTTGCATGTAATGCTGTCGTACTTCATAGCCAAAATTTGCTTTTTGTCCTGATCGTTCAAATTTTGGAGTTTTTTCTAAGATTACACAAAATAATAACACCTATTAGGTTGTTATTTTTAAAGTAAAGTAATCGGAATTTTTTTCAAAATAAAGTGGAATTGGAATGCAATTGTCCTCGATAGTCTCACGAATTCCATATTTGAGATCTTGAAACGACGCAGGGCTGTTGGCATAGATCATATCCTTTAAGTGGCCTAAAGGAAAAAGTAGCAAGGCGTTAAATCTAACGATATCTGTGATCTTTAGTAGATTTTGAAAAAAATGTTATTTAAAAAACTCCATGCTTTTGATGGGTCTTGCCTGTGATAGGTCTTGAAAAATATTGTTTAAAAAATCCACGCCTGTGATAGGTCTTGAAAAATATTGTTTAAAAAATCCACGCCTGTGATAGGTCTTGAAAAATATTGTTTAAAAAATCCACGCCTGTGATAGGTCTTGAAAAATATTGTTTAAAAAATCCACGCCTGTGATAGGTCTTGAAAAATATTGTTTAAAAAATCCACGCCTCTGATAGGTCTTGAAAAATATTCTTTAAAAAATCCACGCCTGTGATAGGTCTTGAAAAATATTGTTTAAAAAATCCACGCCTGTGATAGGTCTTGAAAAATATTCTTTAAAAAATCCACGCCTCTGATAGGTCTTGAAAAATATTCTTTAAAAAATCCACGCCTCTGATAGGTCTTGAAAAATATTGTTTAAAAAATCCACGCCTCTGATAGGTCTTGAAAAATATTGTTTAAAAAATCCACGCCTCTGATAGGCCTTGAAAAAAGTCTTCTTTAAAAAATCCACGCCTCTGATAGTTCTTGAAAAATATTGTTTAAAAAATCCACGCCTCTGATAGGTCTTGAAAAATATTCTTTAAAAAATCCACGCCTCTGATAGGTCTTGAAAAATATTACGCCTCTGATAGGTCTTGAAAAATATT
>NW_026872463.1:0-13252 GCF_032173495.1 Musca vetustissima
TGTCTTTGTTCATATCTGCATACAAGATAGACACATTGTTCCTTTGGAGAATATGCACATAATCACTTTCTACTTCGATTTATGCATGTCCGTCCGTCTGTCTGACTGTCCATGTTAAATTGGAACCAAAGTACAGGTTGCATTTATGATCCGAATTGGATGAAATTTGGCACATCTTGTCTATTAGGCCGGAGGACGAACCCTACTGAAATAGGGAAAAATCGGTGTACCAAAGTCATATATCTTCCGATTTGCACGAAATTTGGCGTAGCGTACTGAATTAAGACTTGAATGATATGTGTAATTTTTTTGAAAATCGGTTCAGATTTAGATATAGCTCCCATATATATTTTCGCCCGATTTTATGTAAATTGTTCACCAAAGTCCCTATATATCTTTCGATTTCCACGAAATTTGGTATAGTGTACTGACATGTGTCTAGAATGATGTGTGTACAATTTCTTGAAAATCGGTTCATATTTAGATATAGCTCCCATATATATGTTCGACCCATGGTACCAAAGATAGCGTGCTGAATTGAGACTAGAATGATGTGTGTAATTTTTTTTTTGAAAATCGGTTCATATATAGATATAGCTCTCATGAATATTTTCGACCGATTTAATGTAAATGGTTAACTAAAATCCCAATATATCTTTCGATTTCAACGAAATTTGGCATAGCGTACTGACTTCAGTCTAGAATGATGTGCGCTAAGATTCGTGAAAATCGGTTTAGATTTAGATATAGCTCCCATATATATGTTCGACCGATTTATTGTAAATGGTGTACCAAAGTCCCTATATATCTTACGATTTGCCCAAAAGTTGGCGTATCGTACTGAATTGAGTCTAGAATAATGTGTGTTAAGTTTCGTGAAAATCGGTTCAGATTTAGATATAGCTCCCATCTATTTTCGCCCGATTTAATTTTAATTTTACACGAAATTTGACATAGTATACTGAATTGAGTCTAGAATGGAGTGTGTAAAGTTTCCTGAAAATTGTCCGATTTTAAGACCCAAAGATCGGCCGATTACCACACAATTTTGCACAACTTACTAAAGTTTGTGTAACATAAACTCTGTCAAGTGTTGCTGTAATCATTTGGATTTAGGTATTGCTCCCATATATATTTCAAGTTTTGTTGGAATCCGTTCAGATTTAGATATAGCTCCCATATAGTTTCGTCCGATTTTATGTGGGATCCAAGGACCCAGAATTTGTCCATTAGGAACAAAACGTGCATAAATTAGTCTAACCTAACCTGTGACAAGTTTCGTTGAAATCGGTTCATATTTGGATATAGCTTCCATATCTATTTTCATCCGATTTTAAATAAATGGTGCACCAAACTCTACATATTTTTTCAGTAAAGAAGTAAAGATATAGCCCATATATATTTCCGACCGACTTCGTGTTAATTAGGCTCCAAATATTTAACGGATGCCCGATTGATATTTGCTTTAAATCAAAGTCGACTCACATTTAGATAAAAGTCACATATTTTAGTTCATCCAATTTCATGTTAATAGTGGTGAAGGGCATCATATAGTAGACGCGTCCGACTTTACTACTTTCCTTACTGGTATTCGTTTTATTGAAGTTCCTAGCTCAACTTTTAAACGGAGTGTATGTAATTTCACATAAAAATGTTCTGAAAGCATAATTAATTTTCATGCGTAGATTTTAAACAACTATAGGTATAAGCTATAATCGGGGATCTGCTAATGATTTTCTTAAGCCATAAGTATGTATTTTATAGAATTTTTTGAAGGAATATCTATGTTATGGGCGGTCATAAGATTTCAGATAGGGAGCTATAAGACATGAAATCGATATTCGTATATGGATTTTATATATATTTTATCACCGTAGTCAAAGTGGAATTTTTTTCCATAACTCGACATAATATTATCAAAAATACTCGATACTAAGCTCACTGAACCGGAAAATCCCCACCCGGAAGTAAAACTCTTCAGAAAAACGTAAACAAATCAATTTGTCGCAAAAGTTTTTTGATTTAAACGATGTGTTGTTTTTTTTTTCATTATTTCAACAAGATTCATTCAAATTTTTCTCATTGTGTGTCTTTCATGGAAAAGTTCGTCATCTCTTCAAATTCTTTTACTTCAGACGACCTCACTTACACATTATTTCCGTTTTCATTTTTCTCGATGACTAGAACTTGCTGTTGTTGACTAAAACTGAAGTAAATATTTTATGATTATTGTTATTACCCGCTATGACTCGGTGCAAAAAAAAAAGAGGAAATAAATGCCCTGTCATTCCGTGCAGAATTATTTTTATGGCAATAGGAAAACTTGGTCCTTCATATTTATGGCGATATTTTGTGAAACTCCAATAATATGAATTGATATATACAATTTTTTTGTCGTTGGTTCTTTTGTGGGTTCCACATGATTTTATGACGATGCTTGAAAAACAACTTTTCGAACATGTGGAAAGGGTGTTTGTTGTTTAAAAAGTGAAGCAAAACCACAAGACTATTAAAAATTGATGAAATAAAATATGTGATATTTATCTAAATATGAATCTACCTAGATCTATCCATAAAGTATGTAAATCGACTTCAAACAAATATAAATAGGTCATCCGTTGGGCTATGTCTGTACTTCTAGAAAACGCAACTACGTAATTCTATGTTCAATTTTTTAAGTTGTGCAAACTTTGATGTCAATCTGACTAACATGAGGAGTTTGATGCCCAATTTACTTGAAATCGGGCGAAAATATGTATGGAAGCTCTATTCAAATATTAAGCGATTTCAAACAAACTTATCACAGGTTAGGTTATACTAATTTCAGAACGTTGTGTTCCTATCAGCTTATTGGATCCTTGCTGCGTCAATTACTTATAATCAATCTATAATAAAAGGGAGCTATATCTAAATCTGGACCGATTTTCAGTACGTTATGCCAAATTTCGTGCAAATCGAAAGATATATAGAGACTTTGGTGAACCATTTACATGAAATCGGACGAAACTATATATGGGAGCTATATAGAAATCTGGACCGGTTTTCTCGAAACTTGGCAGACATTCATTCTAGACTAAATTCAGTACGTTATGCCAAATTTCGTGCAAATCGAAAGATATATAGAGACTTTGGTGAATCATTTACATGAAATCGGACGAAACTATATATGGGAGCTATATAGAAATCTGGACCGATTTGCTCGAAACTTGGCAGACATCTTTCTAGGCTCAATTCAGTACGTTATGCCAAATTTCGTGCAAATCGAAAGATATATAGGGACTTTGGTGCACCATTTACATGAAATCGGACGAAACTATACATCGAGCTATATCTAAATCTAGACCGATTTTCTCGAAACTTGGCAGACATCATTCTAGGCTCAATTCAATACGTTATGCCAAATTTCGTGCAAATCGAAAGATATATAGGGACTTTGGGGCACCATTTACATGAAATCGGACGAAACTATATATGGGAGCTATATCTAAATCTTGACCGATTTTCACGAAACTTGGCAGACATCATTCTAGACTCAATTCAGTATGTTATGCCAAATTTCGTGCAAATCGAAAGATATATAGGGACTTTGGTGCACCATTATACATGAATATCGGACGAAACTATATATAGGAGCTATATATAAATCTGGATATACCGATTTTCATTTACATGAAACTTGGCTATATAGACATCCGATTTTCTCGAAATTCTAGGCTCAATTCAGTACGTTATGCCAAATTTCGTGCAAATCGAAAGATATATAGCGACTTTGGTGCATCATTTACATGAAATCGGACGAAACTATATATGGGAGCTATATAGAAATCTGAACCGATTTTCTCGAAACTTGGCAGACATCTTTCTAGGCTCAATTCAGTACGTTATGCCAAATTTCGTGCAAATCGAAAGATATATAGGGACTTTGGTGCACCATTTACATGAAATCGGACGAAACTATACATCGAGCTATATCTAAATCTAGACCGATTTTCTCGAAACTTGGCAGACATCATTCTAGGCTCAATTCAATACGTTATGCCAAATTTCGTGCAAATCGAAAGATATATAGGGACTTTGGTGCACCATTTACATGAAATCGGACGAAACTATATATGGGAGCTATATCTAAATCTTGACCGATTTTCACGAAACTTGGCAGACATCATTCTAGGCTCAATTCAGTATGTTATGCCAAATTTCGTGCAAATCGAATGATATATAGCGACTTTGGTGCACCATTTACATGAAATCGGACGAAACTATATATAGGAGCTATATATAAATCTGGAACCGATTTTCTCGAAACTTGGCAGACATCATTCTAGGCTCAATTCAGTACGTTATGCCAAATTTCGTGCAAATCGAAAGATATATAGCGACTTTGGTGCATCATTTACATGAAATCGGACGAAACTATATATGGGAGCTATATAGAAATCTGAACCGATTTTCTCGAAACTTGGCAGACATCTTTCTAGGCTCAATTCAGTACGTTATGCCAAAGTAATAAAAATCAAAAGAAAATAAAAAATTTCTTGCAAATCGAAAGATATATAGCGACTTTGGTGCACCATTTACTTGAAATCATTTTAAACTTTTTGGAGAACGAAATTTTGAAATTTGATATGAATTTGATATCGAGATGAACCTTAAATGGACTCGGAAAAAGGTTGATGAGTAAGTATCTGCTTTGTAAAAAATATGAACTATGTATGTTTTTAATCATGCGAAATTGGATTCAAATAATTGGTTCGCTATTTGCTTTAAACTTTTTAAACCCTCTTGGAACAAGAAGAGTAATATTGGAATAAAAACGGGAAGAGATATACTAAAACTAGTAAGGAAAGGGCCAAAGTTGAACAGACAGCCTAAATGATATTATGGTTGTGTAGGTTCTTCCCATGGCCCATTGCAAAACTTCGATCATTTAGCTAGACTTGAAAGAGAGAAATCTGTCTTAGAAATCATTCCAATGATCATCGTATTTACAGGCAAAAGTCAAATAAATCAACACGTGAAAAAAAGCTTTAAGTTTGGCCGGGCAGAGCATTGGATACCCTCCACCATTGGTATACTGATACTTAAAATGAAAATATTGGGAACATACCAAAAGTAAACCAATACCGACAATTCTACCTATCGTTTGTTTTAACACATATTTATACCAAATACCAAATTTTAATAGGGATTTTAAAATTTTAAAACACGATATTGATAACGCGTGATAAGGTAGAACATGTGTATAAAATCCTCAAAATACTGCAATGTAGAAAGCAAAGTAGGATCGGGTAGAAATTAATGGCAATGCCTAACATGTGAACCCACTTAAATCAATCCATAAGCATTCTGTAACCTATACTAAACCCTTCATTTGGACAGATAGAGAATGAGACAAAATTAAATCGATTTATTAAAACAAATCTCAATCGGATACTTGTCGAATTGGTCGAATATGTATGTATGCATTTCTACAAAGGATCCAACATATGTCTATCGGCCATAGTTTGGATCCTTTGTGCACCATTTACTTAAATTCGAACAAAACTAAATATGGGAGCTATATCTAAATCTGAAAACGAAACTTGTCACAAGTTAGCTTATACTAATTTCAGTACGTTTTGTGCCTATCGGCCATATTTTGGGTCCTTGGTGCATAACGTACTTAAAATTGGAGAAAAATATATATAGGAGCTATATCCACAATGGACCCGTTTTTCACGAAACTTAACACACATCATTCTAGACTTGATTCAGTACGATATGCCAAATTTCATGCAATCTGAACCGATTTTCACGAAACTTAACACACGTCATTCCAGACTTATTTCAGTACCCTATGCCAAATTTCGTGCAAATCGACTTAAAAAGTGATTCTATTCATATTCTATGCATATTGCCTTTTGCCTGTTACCAACATATGCACAAAGACATAATACCCTGTACCACAGTGTGGTGAAGGTTATAAAATCAAAGGTGAAGGTTATAAAGTCAAAGAAAGGTATAACTCAAACATATAAACCAGTAAGGAAATTAGTAAAGTCGGACCGGGACCGACTATATGATACCCTTTACCACTTTCGCATCATAACAGACCTTGCATTTTTGGAGGATTGACATGAAATTGGACTTCATTAAATACATTATCTGTGTCTAAATGTGAACCGACATAACCCCCCGATCAATAACCGGGACATTTGTAGATCGCCAAAATGTTGAATAGAGTTGTATTTTGTCTGCAGATTAGCTATATAGCAGAAGCATATAAGGGTGCCCCCACCCCCCCTTTTGGGGATCATGAGCGCGCTATTCAAACTAATTCGCTGAAATATGGTATAATGGGTTCTTATTGGGTACCAAATGGTACATCAATCATTTCGGCAGATTTAGATTTGTTATTGTGAAATGGGACAAAATGTAATTCCTTAGTGCATCATTATATCAGAGCTATATCTAAATCTGAACCGATTTCAATAAAACTTTACATACTTTAGGCTATCCTAAATTCAGTACGTTGTGCAAAATTTCGTGCCAATCGGCTTAAATTTGACGCTTTGGTGCACCATTTGCTAAAAATCGGAGGAAAATATATATGGGAGCTATATCTACATCTGAACCGATTACCACCAATTTCAATAGGTTTTGTCCTTGAGCAAATAAATTATCTGTAGCACATTTCATCTCATTCGGATAATAAATGCGATGTGCACTTTGTTTAAAATGTTACGTGGACAGACGGACATAAATCGATTTTATGCATATTCTCAAAAGGGATCACGTGTCTATCACTTTTCTTTTTGCCCTGTACCACAGAGTGGCGATGGGTATTTAAAAGGAAGGGTGGGGGGTGGAAGATAGAGGAGATTTGAAAATCGCCCTCAAGAACCCCCAAAATACCGAAAATAGGTGGATACCCTAATATAGGGCTACCCGAAAAAATTGACCTATCCTTACAATTTGTTGTGGATAGATTTGCTACCCAATAATAATTCAAAGTATTAAATTACAGCCAACTCAGTCGAAAAATACATTTAATAATTGGGGGTACCGTTATATGGGGGCTACCAGAAAACGTGGACCCATATTTATACTTTTTAGTGGGAAAATTTAGTACCTAATAAGAACTCAATGTACCAAATTTCATCGAATCCGAAATTTGGCGGGGGGAGGGTCGGACCTTATATGGGAGCTATGCCTAAACATGGACCGATACATCCCATCTTCGAATTTGACCTGTCTGCAGACAAAAGACGACTCTATGCAAAAAATCTGTAATGATTATTATTTAATTAGTATACCCTCCAAACTATGGTGGAGGGTATAGAAAAATAAATTATCCTATCGGCACGAAATTCTACACACACAAACAAATTTTCGTCTACAGAAGATTTGCTATTCATTAATTTGTTATATATTGAGCTTTTTATAAAAATTCTAAGATCAATTCGACCCCGCCTGACGTTAGACATTTCCTTACTTTTTTTAATATCATCGATAAAGACAAAGGATCCCATATTCATTGGATTTTGTTATTCATTATTATGTACAACCTTGCTGTACATCCCAGCAGATCTATTAATTTTCGTCTCTGTGATATGTTAAAAATTAATATCTTATTAAAAACTTTTCAATATTTTCTTTACTTTTAAGTCATTTATTTTTAATATACGTGCCTTCAAATAAATTTTGTTAATTTAGCATTTTCAAATAAATTGAACGATTAAATATTTAAAACCATTAAATAAAAGACCACAAAAAAGAACAGACATAGACTAGGTATACCAAAAAATTGAATTTACACTTCAAGGTCTAGCCAACAAAGAATTGGGTCGTAGTCAAATAACCAATATTAATTAATTTCCAATCAACTAAGGACTAAACTAACAATGGACACATGTTTTCTGTTCTCATTTTTTGCTGCTGTTGTTGTTGTTGGGGAAATCACAAATCCCAATCACAATTTGATTAAATTTATTTAAAAGGCAAGCCATTTACCATTCGGTACAATAGATGGCATGTGCTTTGGTATTTAACCTTCATCTTTGACCAAGAACGAAAAAATGAAAAAACATCAAATCTCTGAACAAGTTGTTGTTGTTCGCCTTGTTGCTTCTTTTTGTTGTTGTTTTCTATTATCCGAAACCAATAAGATTTGTTAAGATATTTTTTGTTGATTACATTTTCTTTGCTATATGCTGAAGTTTTCAGTTTTTTTCTGGTTTGTTTAACAACAACACCAACTGAGGCAGCAGCAGCAGCGTTACAGTTCCAACGAACCAAACAAGTCAAGCAACCATTCATCAGGACTAAAATCTGACCCAAGTCTTAAAGTTTCCATAAAGAATATAAAAAAAGACCAACAATATGAGACGTAGAAAAATGAAATTAATTTCAATAAAAAATATTTTTCCGTTTTGGCCTCCTTCCCTCTTTTTTTTCTCCCTGACAATTTTCAATTGAATTTTGTTCCCAAAAGGAAGAAATTGGTCTGCTTCTAACATGTTGTTTCGGGTAACAAAAGCCCAGCCACTCATACATTTAAGTTTCATTTTTTTTTCACAAAAAACATCCATTTCTTTTGTACAAGAAAGAAAAGAATGAAAGAAGCGAAGAAAAAGAATAAGAAAACATACGTTAAACTTGACTTCCGTTTCTTCATTTAGGGCCAGTTTCCGGTTTTATTCAAAACTCTCTTGAGAGTTTTTGGGTTTACTTGTGTGCTTCTTTACCAAATTTTCCAAAGTTCTATTCAATTTTTTTCGTTTTGCACATTTATGAAAAAGGTAATGCAAAGTTTCTTGTTGAAAAGAGAGAAAGAGAACGGAAGAAAAGAAATTGGTAACAGAAATATAATGAAAATTAATAAAATAAGAAAAAAGTTTGAAATCGGAGGTCAAGAGGTGGGCGTATAACTTTTGGGCAATTTGATAAATTAAAATGACTCATACGTCAGCAAATTTCAAAGAGGATGTGAGATATTTCAAAACTCAGAAGTGGAGTGTATATTTCACTTACATGAAATAACATTTTTGAATTGTAGTGCGTGAAAATATGACTATTTTCAGATCCAAAATTCCTAATTCTTGAAGGGAAAAATATAGAATTTTAGGTATGTGTATAGTCTCAAACGCATTTTCCAACTGCATTAATTATAATTTGGTGTTCCGTATTATTGATTGTAATATGGGTCCCTATTAATACCCTACACTACTATGTTGCAAGGGTGTTATAGCTTTGTGCGATCCCGCCTTTTAATATAACGATCGTCATATCTTAACTAGCTGAGGTCGATATAGACATGTGTGTCTGTCCATTATAATATCTAAGCACGATACAGGTCACATTTATGGACCAATCATCACGAAAATTTGCATGTAGATAAATATTTAGTGGATGAAATGAACCTAAACCTTTATTCCTGTCTGTTTTTCGTTTCGCTGTAGATGTCACAATTATGACCCGAATATCACGAAAATTTACACAGAAAACTGAGTCCGACCATGGAATAAGCATAACTGTATACTATTAAATCGGTCAATATTCCGCGGGCCAGAAGAAAATAAAAACACGAGCGTGAGAAAATCGAGGTGTACAGGAGTCAGAATGAAGTCCGAAAATTGTACCAAAATGTAAAACACCAATCCGAAAGCTTCGGTGCAGGCACATCCTCCTGTAGATGGAAACCTGGTGACAGATACAGATAGCTTGTTGAGGTTCTGGAAGTAGTATTTGGAAAAGCTTCTGGCATCAATAGTTGCGGTTAAGAAGATGTCCCACAACCAATAAAAGATGACGGTATAGATTGTATACCAACTAGCCAAGATGAGGTCAGAGTAGCAATTAATTGGCTGAAGAACAATAAAGCAGCAGGTGTCGATGGATTACCAACCGAACTATTTAAGACCGGTAGTCAGATACTGGTCAGGAGCATGCACCAGCTGATTAGTACAATTTGGCTAGAGAATGCATGTCCAACGATTGGAACGTCAGCATCATGTGTCCCATGCACAAAAAAGAGACAAAACGATATGTGCCAAATATAGAGGAATAAATCTCCTTCACATGGCATATGAAGTGCTATCCAGCGTGCTGTGTGAACGACTGAAGCCAATGGTCAATGACATTATTCGACAGTACCAATGCGGCTTCAGGCCTGGCAAATCCACCATTGGCCAGATTTTCACTCCGCGCCAGATACTGGAAAGGACCCACTAAAACACATCGACACATTCCACCATTTGCTCGACTATAGAACGCGTTCGATAGCTCTATCCGTTCAGAAGTTTTTAAAGCCATGTCTGCGTTTGGCATTCCTGCGAAATTATACGGAAAGAACGTCTCGGAGCCCATCAATACCGAACGAGGATTCAGGCAAGGTAACAGTTTGTCGTGTGACCTGTTTAACATCCTGCTGGAAAAGGTCGGCTTTGAAATTCGAAGGAGTATAGTGTTGGCCAACAGTCATAATTAAATACATTGAGTATATGGAGTGACCGCGCCTCTGACTTCTTTATATGCAGCATACCGAACGCACTTAAATTTACAAAGTATATATATTCTTGATCAGAATAAAATTAAATGTTACGCATGTCCTTCTGTCTATTGAAATCACGATAGCGGTAGCATAATATGGTACCCCCAATATGGAGATTTTTGACACGTTTTCAATCGAATTGGCTCTAATTTGGTATTCTGGGATCTCATAAGTTCACCCCCACATTTCCCCACTAAAAAGGTTCTCGGTTTTTTGAGAATTTTGGAGACGTTTTTCAACCGAAGCGGCTGTAATTTTGTATTATCATCGGCTGCTAAATCTTACTACCAAAAAAATGCAAATATTGATCTCAATTTTATTATAGACCCATATAACGTTAGCCCCACTATTCGGTATTTTAAGAATTTTAAACATCTTTTCTCGCTTCTTTTTCGGTATATTCAAGGCCCTATTATAACATGACCTTTTCCAAGACCTTTATTTGATATATTTTGAATGACAACCTCATGGTGGAGAAAAAGTTCGGCCCGGCCATCATTTTTAGCTGTTTATTCGTTCGATGGATTCTCGAGGCTATCTTCTTTAACATGACTCTGATTGGGGTTACTCTTCGTACTAGATGGTGATATTTTCTTGTTCGAAGTATTTTAATCTTTCCTCTATAAAGGTCAGACAGAGTTAATGGGAAAGTGGTCAGGGTTATCCTGTGGACATCCTCCCCCTGTGCCTTCGTTATTTCCAGCCTCATCCTGGTCAAATATCGCGCTTGGATGCTTATTTTATGTCGAGAGCTTGCCAATATTCTTGTTTACATTTTTTAGCCTCTTATCTGATCAACACCCTTTTAAGTGCTTGTATGGTTATATCGTTTTCCTAGATTACTGATGCCAAACCAATAACTGGAAATATGTTATTTGTTCTTGACCGTTGTGTGAAGATGATGTCAAAACATGGACTTACACCGAAAATGTTCTCCTAAAAAATGTTTCATCCGTCCTCTAAGGACCTGGAATGTTAATTTACGGGAAATTACGGACAAGACCCTCAAAGTACCGAAAAAGGGGCCCTTTATGTGGGTCTATACCAAAACGTAGTTTTATATCGCAAATTTTCTGCAGAGATGTTTTTCGCTTTTAATGAACCCGGAATGTCATATTGCAGCCACTACGATGAGAAAATTCGAGTAGAACATTTAAGCGGAGATTTTATAGGAAACAATTCAAAACATGGATCTTTATTGAAAATAACTATTAAAATACGGGAAATGGGCGGAAATATGAACCTCAGAAAATCTGGAATGCCAATTTACAGTTTATGTCATATTTTAGACGGAACCAAAACGTGGACCTATATACCTCATTTGCAATACAAATCCTGAAATATCAATTTACAGTCTATGGCGAATTTTATACGGAACCAATTTGTAATACAAAACATCCTAGTTGTAATAGAAATGTCTGTGAAAAAATTTCAATGTTCTAACGAATATTTCGAAGTATTGCATACGGAATATTAAAAGGGTATAAAATTTTTACTTTTTCTACAGAAAACTATATTTAATCAGAATTTTTCCTTGGCGACAAAGCATTTGAGGAAAATTCCAATTAATATTACATAAATTTTCTCTAAAGTATCCATGGTTACATCCGAACAATAACCATCACTTGCATCTTTATTAAAATCTCATCTTTATGGTGATAAAGTTTTTCCAAATCACTGGCTAGTCTAAGTAACATCTTTGTAAAAGAAACCTCAAACTATTTCCATTAGTTATTTAGCGAACATGATGTGTTTACTCTGAACACAAAATAATCGGACGGTTGCCACTCATCACCATCGTGAAAATTCGCCAAAAATTCTTGTAAATATGCTATACCAAAAAATAAGAAATTTAGCGGAAGGAACCAACGAACAACGAAACAAACAAAAACAATCTCAAACTTCAACGACGACAACGACAATGAAAGATCAACAACCGTGGCCAGACGCGTCAATTGTGGCCGAAAACAGCAAACACAACAATGACAATAGTAGTGACGCCAATCGCATGTACCCGGACCAATAGTCATAGTAGTGGTTGAATGAGACAGACGTAGTAGCTGAAGTGACAGCAACACCATTAAGGCAAACGGAGTTGGTTGTGAACGCATTTCAAGTGTTAACCAACATTCACCGCGAATGGCGGTGAATTGCAAGGCGGCCTCAAATGATTGAGGGTGACGCCACTATTCTCTCATCCAAGAGGAAGAGCTTGTTTGTTTGCCTATTGTGTTCCGTTTGGAAATTATGCAGCTAACAACAGCAGAGACATGCGACAACGACAACATGGATGCTAGACTTTTTGGATCGAACGCACTCTTAACGAACAAACGACACAAAACAAACGATTTTTAATAGAAATTTTGACAGCCGTGAAATTATTGAATCGCAATGTTATGTATCACGCCATGTTTTCAAGTTGCAACACAATATATCCTGCAACACAAACACACTTACAAATATCCACGCTCAAATTTGAGTTCGGGGGTATATTACAATGATGGCAAAACACATTGCCACAATCATTACAAACTTCATTGAAACAGTACCATCGCATCACCGCATCACCTCATCAGCATTATCACCATACAACTAGCCAACCAAGCAGTGTGCCACCATCATTACCTTTCCTGTATCTTTATTGCGGCGCCAACGTCAACGTGTTACTCACTCCAAAGTCATTTATTGTTTGGTGAGTGAGGTGTGGCATTTGAACCGAAC
>NW_026872464.1:0-132764 GCF_032173495.1 Musca vetustissima
AGTGGTCTTTTAATTGCGGGATTAAATTGTGGTCTATTGATGTAATTAACCTGTCTTGTCTGTAAGGACCTATCAATGTCCATTGGTTCTGGTTTGGGTAAACTTGATTGTCCTGCCTGTGTGTTCCATGCAGGTCCGGGATGATTGTACATTTGTTGGGGATTATTCATATAATGGTTTTGCAAAGGTCTATTTGATTGAGGTTGCCCATAATAATAATTTGGTCTGGGTTGGTATCTTGTCGGTAATGGTGGTCTAGTGGCTCCGCCTATGTGTGCTAGCTGTGGATAGAAGTTTCCCCCAGGGCCTTTTCTTAAAAAGTCCATTCTTTGATTGTATCCCTGTGCCTGATTCATCCTATAACTCATATTATCCAATTTTAGGCAAATGTGAAGTGCCTGAGGTAGGGAGGATGGTTCCCGTACGCTTAAGAGTCTTGGAAGATCCCCTCTTAGCCCTCTTATGAAGGTATCGAGTGCTTTATCCCTATAAGCATTTGTTCTGTTATAGTTTTTTGCCCTTGCGACATGGTGGAAAGCTGATATTCTAATGTTCCTATGTCTCTTTTATCAGAATAATGCATCATGAGACACTTTTTAATTTTGTTCCAATCAAGGGGTGTTCTATACGAATCTAAGGCTGTATCAGCTTCTCCTGTAATCTTAGTTCTAATGGTATGCAATATTGCATAATATTTGCTTGTCCCTTTAAGCTCTTTAAAAAGGTCTAGTACTCTTTCTACCGATTTTCTCCAAGACCCGAACTCACCTGCTTTTCCAGAAAAATCTCTAATAGTTTTTACTATATCAGGAATTTTGTCTAGTTCCTCAACTTTTACTATGCTTATTGGATGGTCGCAATCCTCATCCAGACTGTCACTACTTGCATCAAATTTTAGTATATCCGATACTATTGCCCTAATTTCCTCTTTTTGTGCCGTCGAAAACTTATTATTACTCATAGTTGGTGCTATATTCAGGGAGGCACTAAGCCTATCTGTCAATTCATCTATGGATTTTCCTGGCATCATGTTTACTATTATTGTGGGAAATTTGGGAAAGGATTTTTTTTTTAAATACAGTAAAAATTTGTGTTGTCTATTTCTTGATTGAATTTAATCACTTACCATAAAAATAGCATTTTAGTATTTCAGCTAATATATTTTTTTGTTTTTTAATTAACTTTACAACTTTTATTTTTTTATGAAAATTTTAATTTCTTTTAGTTATAAATGTTCTGTTTACATTTATTTTCAATAAAATATTATTTAATGTATTATCTCCTTCCAAAAAATCTAGTTAAATTTTTAATTTGATTTACAAATTCTCACTTATTCAAAAACAAAAATTTTCCTTCAACTTAATTTTATTTATTTTTTTTTTTTTTAATTATTTTTAACATTAAGCATAAGTTTTTCTTTCTCAATTTTAGATTTTTCTTAATTTATTATTTTTCTTTAATTTGACTTTGCAATTTTTATTTGTATTCTATTTTTTCTTATTTTAACAATTTTAATCATTCATTTACTTTTACTTTTATAAATTTTATTTTCAATTTGAATTTTTTTCACATTTCACACATTTCTCTTAATTTCTAATTTTTTTAATTTTAATATTTATTCATATGCTTTTATGCTTTTATTCTTATAAATTTTATTTTCAGTTTAATTCACATATTTCTTTTTTCTTTGCTTCTCAATTTAATTCTTGTTCTTAAGACTTCTAAATCCACTTAAATTTACAGCGCGGCCGCTGTCCTTTAGAGGACTCCCGTTTGAAATCTACTAGGGCGCATCTTTTCCGCACTCTCTTGGTTTGGACCTTTTATCCTTTTTGTTAACACCACGGGTTAACTAAGGATATTACGGGCAAGGTCCCTGCTCGGGCGCCAGTTAAAACTTTTTAAGTTATTTTTAATTTTTAAAAAAGACTTCGTGTTGAGAATCAACACGTCTTTATTTTATTGATTATAAATGGCAACTAAACTAAAATTAACAGTTTATGAACTTAAGCTAGTTTCGCTGCAAGTCTCTGCCAACTCCGCTCTCACAGCATTGTCGACACGTGCGCTGTGTCATCAGTTTTATTTTAGCAAACATCTTATTCCCATAATGTAACCTGATATCATTTATTATGGGAACTATTTGCACTACTTGTTCACATGGCTGATCATATTATCATATTTAGCACAAAAATATTATGAATATGTTGCTCCTTAACTTATATGCCGTTTAACGTTGACTGATCCGAAGAGGTGCGCGAGTTTTTTTAACCGGCAGTTTATTGAGCACCCCGAGAGTGACATGGCGAAAAGGAGTGTGCTTCGTCGCATTAGAGCCCTCCGAGCCGAGGAGGTACCACCACAATTTTCGAAGGATGATGTTGCAGATGCCATTCGAAACGCTAATTCATCCAAAGCGTTGGGCCCGGATGGAATCTCGATGATAATGCTGAAGCAACTGGATGAACCTGGAGTGGAGTATTTAACTGCTGTTCTCAACCTGTCGGTAGCCACCCACATTGTTGCTGAAGCCTGGAAAATAGGCAGGGTGGTCCCGCTACTGAAGCCAGGCAAGGATGCCAGCAGAGGGGAATCGTACAGGCCGATTTCCCTTCTGTCTCCAGTAGCAAAGACGCTTGAGTCACTACTCCTCCCTCTGATGAGAAGTAGGTTTCCAGTCCCTCAGCACCAACATGGATTCCGGAGAATGCATAGTACGACCACAGCATTACACGCCATAACCACACAAGTAGAGGACTTAACCAGAACAGGCCGTGCGACAGAAGTCTTGGTGTCTCTTGACTTATCGAAAGCCTTCGATACTGTCAATCACGCCAAGCTGTTCGAGGACATAGAGAAGACCAACCTCCGGCCTAGTTTGAAACGTTGGGTAATCAATTACATGTGTGGTCGCCAGTCATATGTGGAATTCAGAAACAAGAAGTCTAAACCCCGTAGAGTGAAACAGGGAGTTCCCCAAGGTGGGGTCTTATCTCCGGAACTGTTTAACCTCTACCTTTCTGAAATTCCACAACCACCGGACGGCATTGAGATCGTAATGTACGCGGATGATTGTACGATCATGGCGTCGGGCCCTATTATCGATGACATTTGTGAACGGTTAAATGTCTACATAGCTGATTTAGTACAGTTCTTCCATCTGAGGAATATGAAGATATCCGCCGCCAAATCCTCAGCCACTCTGTTCACCACATGGACGGCTGAAATGAAGCTCCCTCTGAACGTCATGGTCGATGGTGTAATAATTCCGACCACTAATTACCCAAAAATTTTGGGAGTAACGTTCGATAGCTTATTTAAGTCGTCCGCGCAAGCCACCGCTATTTGCGATAAGATTAGAAGTAGGAACAAGGTCCTCAAGTCGCTTGCCGGCAGCTCTTGGGGTGCTGATAAAGAGACCTTGTTGACCTCTTACAAAGCAATAGGTCGGTCGGTGGTAAGCTATGCGGCGCCAGTGTGGTATGCGAATGTAAGCGATACGCAGTGGAAGAACATACAAACCTGCCAGAATGCCGCCCTGAGAACTGCGACAGGGTGCCTCCTTATGACGCCAGTGGACCATTTACATGAGGAGGCTATGGTCTTACCCGTACATCGGCACAATAGGATGTTGTCGATGCAGTACCTGCTTGGGTGTTATCGCAGGAATCATCCATGTCATAATCTTATGGATAGAATTCCCCCACCCAGGCACGTAAGGAGAGACCTACATGATCTAGAGAGAGAGGTCCAACGGTATAAAAGAGAACCCCTAGATCATGAGGCTTATCGAGCAGGAATTAGCAACATTCATACGGAAGCAGTGACCCAGGCAATGGACCAATACCGTGTGAATGCTGTACTTGGAGTCCACCCACCACCTATAGCAGCAGAAGAACGTGAGCTGCCTAGACAAACGAGAGTGGTTTTAGCCCAACTAAGATCAGGATGGTGCAGCCGCCTCAATTCGTATTGGGCCCGAATTGACAGCGCGGTTCCAAACACATGCCCTGCATGTGGGTTTGGACCTCACGATACGCTGCATCTCTTTAACTGCCCTGCTAAACCCACTCATCTGTCTCCGAAATATCTTTGGACGCAACCGTTACAGGTTGCAACCTTCCTGAACCTGGAAACAGAGGAATCAGAACCAGATCAACTTAATACAACAAACATGTAGATAGTTGCTACAACAACAACAAATATTTTACAAAAACAACATTGTTGTTATAGAAATAAAATTGTCATGCTGACAATCAGTTTTTGTCAAAAATAGACAAAAACAATTATTTTTGTCAAGAAAAATTCTTTGGGGAATAATTAATGAATTTGTGTATTCTTGGGTTATTGGCGGTTTTAGGTCAGTGAGAAATAAAGTTTAAGACCTGGTCGCGATTAATTTTAAGTTTCCCACATGCAGCCCATGGCTCCTTCTGATGTTGGTTGTTTATATTGTGAATTACAATATATTTTTCTATGGAGTATTGTCTTTCAATTTTGTTGCCTTCTTAAAGAAAATTGAGAGACATAAATCCCCGGCCAAAGACTAAATCATGGAAATTGTGTTGACCGTATAAAATCTTTCCATAGGCGTATTTAATCTTCGCTGAGAATTGTAACAAGCACCAATGGACCGATTCCAATAGGCTAACATAATCTCCTCCATTTTACTTTACAAACAATAAAGAAAAAAGTTTAAAACCATATGATTGTCACTTACACCGTATAACGGTGTTATCAAGTTGTATTTAATAAGGTGTAAGTGACAATCATATGGTTTTAAACTTTTTTCTTTATTGTTTGTAAAGTAAAATGGAGGAGATTATGTTAGCCTATTGGAATCGGTCCATTGGTGATTGTTACAATTCTCAGCGAAGGTTAAATACGCCTATGGAAAGAATATCGCAATATTTCAAGCTACATTTCCAGGCCACCTAATTTCTCTTTGTGATGATATCCATTAGATTATGGAGCTATCTGAAACACCGTAATATTTGTCAAATAGTCGTCGAAAATAAGCTCATAAGAATCGATGCTTGCAAAAGTTCGCATGAAGGTCATTTAGAGTAGAAAATAATAAAAATATTTCTGGAACGGAAATCTAGTAAAAATCTCAAAATTAGATGACAGAAGTTGGCATTACTCGGCCAAATTTCTCGAGCACAAAGTTTACAAAGAGAAAGCCATTTTATTTTGAGTCTTAAATTTGATTGAAAATGTTAAAAGTTGTGTGGGTTCAGGAATGGTTTTCTAGTAAAAAGTTCCAAAACTTATAAAGTTGTTAGAATCTTGCAGGTTCTGGAACAGAACATTCAATATTTATAATAAAAAATAGTTCCGTTCCAGAAACTGAAAGTATCTACTAATTTTACAAGTTTTGCAACCGTTCCTGAACCTCCAACTGGTAAAACATTGAACTTAATTTAAGAGAACATGAAACAAAATGGCGTTCTCTTTGTAAACTTTTTACTCGAAAGATTTGTCCGAGTAAAAATGGTAAGTCTGCTTTTCCACAGGCAGATTTTTATTTGGCAAATTTTTTGTTTTCTCTTTTGAAATTTTCGCTTGCTTTTCCATTAGCAAATTTTTCTTTGCCAAATTTGCGAATCAATATACAAAAGAAAGAAAATAAAAGTCAAAAGTGTTTGCATTTTAAAGATTTTTTTAATATTTTATTTATTATTTATATATTTTATTATATAAATTGCAAAAATTAAAAATTAAATTTCACTTGCACAAATTAAAGCAACAGGTTTGTAGTAAAGCCGGCTATGTGTCAGTAAAGCGAATAGGTTCAAAGGAAATGTCAACAAAATTGTTTTCAACGAACAGAGCAAAGCAGAATTTGCGTGTACGTCAAATTCTGAACAGGCAAATTTTTGTTTTTCTTTCTCGCACCCCTCTCGCCTACAAACTAAGTATTTGCCAAATAAAAATTTGCCTGTGGAAAAGCAGACTTATGTTGATTTTTAAGTATTGCCATCCAATTATGGCATATTCACTAGATTTGCGTTCCCGAACTTTTCAAACTATTTTCACATATCCAGTGGATTATATTTGACGTATAAACTATGGAATTGACATTTAAAATCGAGTGGATCTAAACGAACTTGCACTCAAAATTTTCCAATCTCTCTAGGATACGGCCTCTACCAATATCGATCTTTACAAACCTATGCCTCGTTACTTTTTCGACCTTTAAATCCCCATTACTTTCGTTTTGTTTTGATTCTCTATCCTTATTGGAGTTCTTCTTCTTATTCTGTTATTCGTTTATTGACGGCTTTATAGGTCCTTTGAGGACAGACTTAAGGTTTTCAAATTTACACCGATTTACATATCCCTATAGTCCAGTTACCCGATCAGCTGTTTGATCCCCTGAACAGCTGATATTGTTGTCGAGCAAGCCTAATCGGTGTTTATTTTGATTCTGGCTTTTATCAGTTACGTTTTGACTCAATTTCGTCAAATTCCACAACGCCGTCAAAACTTTAGAAACGGCATTGTACTTTTTAACTAGCTTTTTTTCATTGTTTTGATTATGGACTCACTTTTGCCGTTGGACAAAGTCCAGGAACTAATTCAGTCATGTATGCTGCCAGAATTAAGACAGGATTTGGACAGCATACCAATAGAACGAGATCATTTCAAATCATATCATGAGTGTTTGAGAATACAGTTACCGATATTATTTGACTGGATAGAGCATATTAAGCCATGGGATGGATGTCAACATGAATATGACCAAACAAATAAAGAGGAGGTATGTATATTTTACCCACTATATAAAAATAATCTTAAATTAGTTGTTTATATATTGCAGTTGCAAGCAAAACTTTTTTTATTACTTTGTGAAATGTCTATGCAGGACACTGTATATACAGTGGACCAACCTGAGCTACTGAACAATGCTGATAGAATTCTACAAAGATCAGCTAGGGTTCCCAAGGTGGTACAGGAAAAATTACTTAAATACTATCAAGAAAAATTGCATAAGGATACTTGGAAGAGGCAAATAGGTGCCACAAATGGTTTTGTCAAATATTTAATGGTAAAAAGTTAAAAACTAAAATTAACAAATTCTTGTGTACGAATTCTTATTGTATGTTCTGTATTTCAGGTTAATGCAGCATCACCAAACCCCCAAGGCTTTATGGATCAAAAGTTACTCATGTTCTGTTTATCTGTTGGCCTGAATATTAGGACATGTTATGAAACCCATTACAAGCTCTTAAGTACACAAATATTTGCCATAATGCTTAACCAGGGGGTAAGGAATATGGAACTTTGGTATATCAATAAACTAAGTTTTTTTTTCTGTTTTCAGAATTTCGATGAAATCTTGTCTATGAATATACACAGTGTCATATATGATGCCGTTTTCAAAGATCTTCATATTATGGATTCTATTGAGTTTATACAGCATCAATGGAATTGTTTATTAAAATGTTTTGATTTTTATAAAGATATGGATAGTTTTACGGTAAGTTTGTGTGAGTATTTGATTTTGCAATAATTGAAGTGTTTTCTTAAATTCAATTATTTTTCAGTGGAATAAATTGGACGATTCTTTGGAAATTCTACTGCGAAATATACCACTTGCTCCCAACAGCGTGACATCAATAAATCTAATGAAATACCTTAATAGATTTATTGTATATTTCAATATAAATCGACAAGAATTTGATAATTACCTATGTACAAATTTAAAGGACAATGAGACAATAGATAAAATCCGTCTACTTGGAGGCAACAATTCAAGCTATACATCATACAGATGGTCTAAAACAATATTGCAAATGTTTATATTGGAATCATATCGTTTAATGCAGAATGTGGATATATGTTTGCATATGTTAAAGGTAAGCAAATTAAAATATCTATAAATTAAGCTATTGAGATTGATGATCACATTTTTAGGAAATTCACCGTTGTTATATTGTTGCCATGTATCCAATACATTTGCGTGTAATTGAGCCCCATCTCATAACATTTTATGATAAATTCACAGCCGTTCTAATGGAAGTTATTAAAGTACAAAAATATAATGGGGATATATTACAGGTAAGATACAACAATATATTTATTGTTTTTTATAAAATTAATTTCTTTGGGGATTTAGGAAATTACGCTGATTTTTGAATCCTTTTATTACCATCTAAGGGAATGTAATGCGGATTGTAAATTATTTAAATATAAAGATGCTTATTATAATATTTTACGTACAGATATGTTTAAAAAATATACAGAAATTAAATAAAAAATAAAAAAACACATTACATTTTATTATTATTCAAAAGGCCCCCTCAGGTATATAAAATTCAGTTCTAACTACGTCCATGCTCGCAAACACGTTTAGTTTTCTCAATCATGTTTCATCATACCGCACACACACAAAACTCACGAGTGCATCATAAACCTATACACCCACCAAACCGGTTTTATCCATTTACAAAATTTGTCAACACTAATTTGAATAAACCAAAAACAAGTAACCATATTCGCATGTATTACATCACCAATCTGTATACGAATAAACCAACCAGAGAAAACACTCAATTTTTAATCGAATTAGAATTTCGACGAAAAATTACAACAATAATTCGCATACATAAATAAATAGACGAATAAAAAAAATTATATTCGACTTTTAAAAAAATACCCGCCAATTTGTTTGTAAAATGAGTGACAATGAAAGCGATTCAAACCGCAGGAAGCGTAGCAGTCTCGTTTGGCAGTATTTTGAGAAATTAAGTGATTCTCGTGTCAAATGTCGGATATGTCGACATGAACAACGTTATATGGGTAATACGGCAAATGCCTTGAGGCATTTAAAAGTCAAACATGATATCGATGCGAGGCCCTGCGGTTTAAATGATCCAGATAATGTACGAAAAATGAAAGCCCTTTCCATGTCGGCAGGCCAATTGGAAAGGACTATAGCTGGCATCAGGAAGAAGGAACAACATTTGGAAGGTGATGACATTGTAAATAGTGTAACTGTTGAGGAGTACCAACCGGAAAGGAGAGAAGAAGAAAAGCTTTTCTTTCGTAACCGTCAAAATAGGCAGTATGACCACAACGAAGAGGAAACGGAAATAGATCCATACAACCCGGGCAATAATGAGGTATTCCATAAATATATGGCTTTATGTATGATTCGATAATTAACTTTCATTCCTTCTTGTTGTTATTTCCCTAGTTATTGGCGGATTTAGAAGTCTGGAATGATGGAACATATTCCCAGGAGGAACAATCAAAAGATCATCTGCATATTGAGCAACAATCGCATCCCCTGCCATCTAACAACAATAAAAACACAAACATTTCATCGGCTACTAAACGAAGACTAATTTTAGAGGAGCGTCGAATAATAGCCGAAACAAATTATTATCGCGAAAAGGCCGAATATTTTCGCATACAAAAACATTTAGCATTTCTGCAAGCGAAAAAGATTAAATATGAACTTGAACAATTGTATGGTGGGAATTAAAAAAAGTATAATTTTGAAATATGATGTATACAAATGTAAACTCAGCTGAAGAGTGAAGATTACCGATATGAAAGTTAGATCGCTTAATACAGAATCAATTTAAAATACTGCAAATAGACCTCGATGTACAAAATATCGATCAAAATTAATAATTTTTCCAAGTATTTTTTTAAGTCTTTGGCGGTATTAGTTCCTCGAAAATTATGCAACAGGAGCATATAGAATAAGTGCTCCTATGCTCGGCATGTACGAGTTGTTGGTATGTTTTTTATTTAAATTCCATTTACTAAAAAATCCTATTACTGAATTTGAAAAATATCTTGCCTAATCTTCAATAATATTGTCAGTTGTTTTAATTTAAAATATAATTAAGCAAAGTTAAGTTCAAAAACGTTCTTTATAAAAATTGAAAGACTCTTGAAATAAATAAGCCGATAAGCATTAATGCAAAATTCATTACGAAGTAAATATTTTGTGGATAAGGGAATTGTCTCAAATTTTGCTTGGACAAAACTAAAGTACAAACAGATGAGTTCTAAAATTTTAGTTATTTTTACCGTTACAATTACTATGTTTTGGTTTCTACGCCTGTTTTAGATCATTTCAGTATTACAAGGGTACTGGAAAGCATAGAAGTGGGTCAATAATAGTATTGGGCTATTTTTCATTTTATGACATTCGATCTATTTACGAGATTTATGAAATAATGGATCGTACAAAGTGTTGAAAAACGCTTCGATTGGTTGCGGGTGTCAATCAGATCTTCATCCTATGGAAAAATCTTTGAAGTGTCATAGGTAGCAAAATCAAAACAGATTCAAAAACAAATATAATTTCTTCCCAAAGGTTCAGGATGCGAGGAATAGTACACTTAAGGATCAATTTGAGCATCTTAGAGATTCAATGCCTCGTAGATGTGCTCCCATAATCAAAAATAATGGATACGCTGTCGATTACTTGCAAAATTTACATATTTGTAAGAAGAAAATCAATCATTTTTAATTTCTAAATAAATTTTGTTTTTAAAATTTTATTGAAGTGAGTAAATTATCTACTTATTTCTGAAAAAAAACTTTCACTATAACTTTATTTTCAAAAAAGTTACAGGTTATTTATTCACTTTGCAATTTTAGTTGCTTTAGTTTTGGCCAATAGTATATATATATATATATATATATATATATATATAATCATTATATGAGTTTACTAAACGCAGCTGAGTTTCCGAGTCGGTATGAAATTTAAAGTGGAATAGAATAGCGAAAAATGTAAGTGTCAACTACTGAAACACTCACCATATATCATTTGCAGATCAATTAAAAACTAATTCAACATATTTTATATTTCCATAAAACCTTTTCAAAATCAATGTAACATTTATCTTTCCTACACGCAATATAACCTTAATTAGAATCGATAATACTTACTTTAAATAAATATTCGCATTTCAGACCAGTAGGCAGGGAAAGCCTCTCACTACGAAGTGAGTAATCAGTAAAATTGATTTTTTGTAGTATATATAATGATAACGAAGAGACGTGGTAGATTCCAGATATGACACTCTTCTCTGACATAGATCCCACTATTATTTCAATTTTATTAAGATATTTCCATAGCTGAGTTTTTAACCTATCCCTTACAAGATTGGCAAAGGGTCTTGCCAAATAATTCATTTAAAATATTAATTTAACTTCTCTAAGTTTTAATTCAATTTTAGTCTTTAAAAATAATATTTAGGTGTCGTTGGAGCAACGCTACAATTGTTAATCCATTGGCTGAAACGTCCAATTTGTAGTAACTGGCAACAATTTGAAAATCCAAATTTAATAAATGGGTAATTGGTTGGTTTTTGTTGTAGAATGGTTCATTTTTTCATAATTATACTTATACGGTATTTATAATTATTCACATTCTATTTGCAGAATATTCGTCATCCCCCTCACTATAGATAACTATATGATATAACATTCAATGCTATATAAAAAAAGTTTTTTGAATTTTATTCTTAAAAATCGTTTCTTATTAAACTTTGGATATGTCTACAAGAAAATAATCATATATTACAATTAATATAAACTATTGTATAGTAATTACGACACTACACTATTATTATTATTATTATTACTATTACGTTTTGTCAACTGTTCAATTTCTATTCTAATTTTCTTGGCCTGTAGGGCTGTTAAATGTCTTTGTAGCTTAAAATATGCGGCTTTTTCACGGAAATATTCAGTCTCAGCAATAACACGTTCTTCGTCCAATTGTGAACGAATCTTTCTCTTTGATGGTGCTGGAACATTTTGATTGCCCCATTCATCGTCACTGACTGGATCTAGGGCTGGCTCTTCGGCACATATGTAATTCTCAAATGGCTAAAAACAGAAATTTGTAATTTTTATATATGCTTCACTAAAGACAATGTGATATACCTCTTCTTGTGTATAGGTATTATCTTGTACCTCATCTTCATCGAAGGGATTGGCCTCCTGACCAGCACCACCACCACAGTCCTTCGGCATTATTTCATTAAAGGAACGTTTTCGTGGTTTAGTGAAACCGGTCCGTTCCAATTTTATTGCCGAGACCGGCATTGTGTACATGGTGGGCTGATGTTGTTGTGGTGGCAAATTGCTTAACAGCATATGTAAACGTTCCTTGTGCTGAGGTTCTTGTTGTCCTTTGATTGTGGCATCCAAATCATGTTTCGATTTCAAATGTCTAAGAATATTACCCGTCGTTCCCTGATAGTTTTGTTCATGACCACATAGACGACATCGTACACGATATCGGGATAACTTTTCAAACAATTGCCAGACAAGACTTCGTTTTCGTGGACGATATTTGTCGTCTACATGTGGTTCCTGTTCATTATCACCATTTTCACTCTCACTCATTTTTTCGGTTTAATTTGATTTGAAACGAACTTTTGTATTTGAAAAAGTCCTGTTAGTTTTGCACCTCAGCGAATTTAACAAATAAACCGTAATTTTACTCGTGTAATTTCTTTGGCAATAGGGTAAAATCCGAAAAATATGACCGAATGTAAAATATTCATGTATATCACAAATCCGGTTTTACATTAGTGCTGTGTCATTTCGATTGGATAATCATATGGTAGGGTAGTAACCGGTTTATACGATTAAATAACCATATAAAGAAATATTCGTAATTTTTATTCGGTTCAGGAGTGTTCGTTTTTGTGTCTAACGTTTTTCACCGAATCTTGTTTTGTTTGAATTTAAATTTTTTATTAATTTTTAAAATTGTAAGATATGATTTCTTTTATCGTATATTAAATTATTCATTTCGTTTGCAATATCTCAAATAAAAATTCGATGTCGATTTAACAGTGTCCGTTTGTTGACGCTCGAAATATTTAAGTAGGACTGGTATTGAAAATGTGAGATTTATCAGGCCATATAGTCCCCATATAACATTGCCCAAAAATATTAGGTTTTTGAATTTGATGTATTTGTATGTGTATTAATTTGAATACCATGTCAAATAAATACAAATTAAAATTCAATTGAAATGAAAATGATCTGTCCGCTTTCGTTTAGAAGTACGTACTTTGGTACGGATGAAACTTACATATCATGGTATTGCCTACTGGATTTTGGAAGGAAATCATAATCTGTTATCCATTTTTCACGTTTTTTTGGTTATGCGTTTAAAAATGTATTTGACAGAAGAAGCCAATACCTACATAGTTGGCTTTTGTTATTTACCTCAAGTTATCTTGTATTCTTGTACAATGGTGCGGACAATTTCTTGAAAAAGCTGTTAATAGGTTAGTTCGTTTACTCAATAATTTGTACAAATTTGCACAAATTATTAAAAAATGTTGTTCCTTTACCCAAAAGCCCGTAAAAGAGAGTGAATTGAGAGAGTAGATTTGACAGTTGTGTTACTGAGTACTTGCAAATTCTTACTTGGAAAAATTTACTCAGTAAGGATTTTCTTGTACCATCAGCTGATATTTAATCAGCTGTTTTCTAAACAAACAACTAAATTGTTCTCAAGTAAATTGCTTGTTTTGTGAATTTTATATTTATTTTGTATCATTAAACATTCAAATGATTAAAAAGTACTTATAAACAACATCAATTTTCCACATGTTATCCATTTTTCTAATAAAAATTATGTTTTAATAAAAAATCAGTTGTGTGATACAACCTTTTTAATGCTGTTCCTTTTTGCAAATTGAAAATGGTATTTTACTCTCTGCAAATTTTTTATATTCAAAGTTCATATTTTTGAAATGAATAATTTTCATTTTTAATAAAAACTTTGAATATAAAATAATTAAATTATCACCAAATTAATATAAATTTAAACCAATTAATAGGTTATCAATTTCATAGGGTACCATTTTCTTGAAATATTTCTTAATGACCTTAGGCGTGATTCAGTTGTAAAATTGCGTCTTTTTTGTGAGTTGTAAATGACGATGTCACCAATTTCTGACAAAATCTACACTCTACACTCCATCAGTGACCCTCATTTAAAATTCCAATCCCAAAAACCCCGCCTTATCTGTCACCTTTGGACCAATAGTGACCCTTACCCAAAATTTCAAGATTCTAGTATATATTTATAAAATATCACAAATAAAACGGCATATACATTAGAACTTTTTACCGGGTTAACCTACTTTGTGAGGATTTATTGGGTTAACGAAATCCGGTTAAATGTAAACGAACTGTAATAGTACGTTTACATTTAACAGGATTTCGTACCAGTCGGTTTCAATTGTCAATTCCTTTGCGTATATGTCAAATAAATCCTCATAAAGTAGATTAACCCGGTAAAAAGTTCTAATGTATATGCCGTTTAACTTATAGAAACGTTTTCCGCTAATATAAATCGTTTTACGTTGTGATTGTGTTTAAACGCTTCAATACAGCAACTACCTACAACACCCTATTATTTGTGTCTGCAATCGTCTGTTTTGCCGCCATTTATTTTCTTCCCCCAAAAAAATAATAATAACAACAACAACTACATCATCACATCTGACATTATCAAAAGAAGGCAGGCAGACAGAAAAAAAGTATTTTTAGCGTCGCTGTCGTTTTCATTCGTGTCGTGTTCGAGACGAGTACAACTACTAACTACCCATAATAGTACTGGTTGGCTGGCTGTACCCCAAAACCGAAAAAAATTATAAAATAATTTGGTTTTCAATTCATTGATTACTCAATTTTTTGCCCTCTGATAATATTCTAAGGTAAAATACCGATTATTTACGGCGAGATAAATCAAAACAAAGCTTGTCGTTGTTGTTTGCCATTTGAAATAAATAATAACAAAATTCAAAGAAAAAAATAATTTAATTGTGTGAAAAACCGAATAAAATACGAGCATTTTAACACGAGGCAGAGAAATTGCGTCGCATAATTGGAAGACAATTTAGATTTTGGAGACAACACAGACTTGCGTGAATGAAATGCATCAGCGGGTAAATTTCCTAAAACGGCTTCCGAACACATTTGTATAAAATTGCAGGAATTACATTTTAAAAGAACACTGGAGAGCCAAGAGAATTGTTTCTATTACAATCGATATAATTGTGAAATGTGTGTTTTTGGGGTATTTGTTTTCTGAACGTGAAGACGCTGAGAGGGTAAATAATTTGGAATCGGAAGTGGCGTCGAACCAAGCTAAAAAAATTGCTTAAAGTTGTAAAAAATGAGATATGCTTTACGCTTTCCAGCAGCTGCTTATCGATTGGTGAAAGGCCAGGTGCTCCGTCTAATGTGATTTAAAAAATGTTTAATAGATGTTTTCATTGTGTTCATTGGAGTGTCTGTCATATAGCAATTGATTATTAATAAAATAAAAATAACTAATGTGTGTGTGTGTTTTTTTAATTTTTCAGCACCACTTAAATTCCCAGGACATGGATGAAGAAACAATGCAGGCTACTGCCTCGCTGGATCAATCCGCCTATGATGAAGAAGATCATAATGGTCGTTCCAGTGTGGATATGTCCGTCGAGAGAAAGGAACGTCGTGGTGCCAGCTATGTATGGAGTTATTGTGAAAAATTATCTCGCCACACCATACGTTGTAAACTTTGTCAAAAGGTCATGTCTTTCCATGGTACCGCCAATGTCATCACCCATCTGCAAAGACGTCACAATGTTCTCGGTGAACCGGGATCTCAATTGAATATGAAACTTGAAGCCTTACATCAGGTGAATCATATGGACAATAATGATGGATATGATAATGGTGGCGGGGATGGTTCGGTTAAGAAATATCCCAGAAAATCGCTAAGTTCAGCAAGTGTTGTATGGAAATATTGCACCCGCATTAGTTCCGATTCAGTTCGGTGTAGTTTTTGTAAAAAGAATCTATCCTATCAAGGAACATCGAATCTGCAAAGACATTTACATCGCATGCATGGTATAGTAACACATGGACGCATTAAACCAGCCGATGAATATGAAGCAGCTCGGGAGGATCAATTTAAAATACCAGCCAATACGGATTTTATTTGGCAATTTTGTACACAAATCAATGATAATCCACCACAGACCAAATGTAATATGTGTGATGGGGTATTCGATTCAAAGGATGCCGAGACCATAGTCAAACATTTGGCCATGATACATTCGGTGGAAACAAATCCCATTCATGATAATGACAACAACAACAGAAATACTGTGATGAGACAGCCAAGGAAAAGGCCAAGGCATATGGAATATGTAAGTTGCCATCAAACATTTCTCTGCATTGCATTCAAATTAAATATTCTTTCCTTTCTTTAGGAAAATAGTGAAGATGGTAATTTGGATGATTACTATACCAAGTGGACCAAAACAGATGAGGCTGAAGCCCAACAGATGACTGCTGAATTCGATGAAACAAATATTAAAAAAGACGAATATCTATATGATGAACTAATTGAAGAAGATCACAATAACTATGATGAAGAACCATTTGATCCAAGTGTAAGTTAGAAATGTAATTCTTAGCATTGAATGCAAAAACTAAACTAACCCAATTACAGCTTGAACAGGATATGCCCCAAGCAAATCCCCTCTCACCACAGACTTCAAGTAACAATTCGCCGGATCATCAACAGACGGCACTGGCCTATCAGCAGCAACAATCAAATTGTTCTGTACCCATACCGAATGTCTTACCACCCGTAGATGTAAAAGTCTTACAAAAACTTCAAGAGGACCGTCTGCGCATGGAAACGGAATATTTCCGGGAGAAGGCAGGCTTTTATCGCATGCAAAAGTACTTAACTGCATTGCAGGCGAAAAAGACTCGTTTCGAATTGGAACGCATGTCGCATGGCGAAGAAGCTACTGTGGTGACAGCAGCCGATTTAAATGGTGCCTATGCCGTGGAGGTAGCCATACCAGAACATCACATACAACAACAATAAATGTAGTATATATGAAAATATATACATTTTTTTATTTAATCATGTTTACTATTTTATTTAGATATGTAGGATAAATTGAATAATAACTTTACTATTTTTAATTATATTTACACATATATCTTTATATTGGATTTTAATAATGCAATTTAAAATATGCTTCAAACATTTTTTGTTTATCTTAGCAAGAGTTTTGGCTAATACTAGAATTTAGAATTACTCTAGTAATAAATGTGAATGATTTTTTATAACAATTCCACATAAGTTTGAATACGATTTTGGAAAAATTGGTGCGACAAATTTGCTACATCAAGTCAAAACATAGATCACAGAAATGCCCCATTTCTATTTCGAGCAAGCAAGACAGTTTAAAGGAGGTTTGTATAGGTTTTCATCTCACAGAACATCAAGAGATGTTGAACATTTTCTCAAAGAAGCCCAAGAGGTATTCCCCTATAAAACCACGAGCTTTCCCACCACCAATACCATGAGATCTTAACCCAGGACATCATGAGGTCTACCCCAGAACATCATGGGGTCTACCCCAGAATTACATGGGGTCCTCCCCGAAAAGATCATGAGCATTTTTTACAGAAAACCACTAGAACATTTTAAAGAAGACCATGAGGTCCAACCCCAGAAGACAGGGGTCTTCCCCCAATGTGACCATGAGGTCTTACCCCAGAATGTTGAATGTCGACTCGAAGCTCTTCTCATAGAAATATTCTCATAATATAAGATTTTCTCAAAGAAGAACATGATGTATTTCCCCGAAGACTATGAGGCCTTCCCATAAAAAACGACGAGTTCTTCCCCCAGAATTCCATTGGGTCTTCCCCCAGAATTCCATTGGGTCTTCTCCCAGAATACCATGGAGTTCTTCACAGAAGACAAAAGACCATGAACTCTTACTCTTCTGGGGTCTACCCAAGAATTCCATCGGGTCTTCCCCCAGAATACCATGGGGTCTCCCAAGAAGACCGCGAGGTATTTTAAAGGAGACCACGAGGACTTTTTATCATGGGGCCTTCCCCCAGAAGACAAACATAAACTGAAGTATTCTAGGTGAAATGACATAATTTCGGAACTAGTACAAACAAATTATAAGTTAAATTAATATTGTCCACATTGCTACGGATATTTTAGACATATATATTATATATACCGATTTCTTATCTGGGTAGACATACTGAAATTCAATGTAGAATATATTGTTCCTTTACATCGCCCCTCTGAAATAAAATGTTGTGGGTGAACATGGCACAGCTGCGAAGTTTTCTCATAGAAGGCTATGATAACTTCGCCACATTAAATGTGTCACTCCATGAGGTCTTCTGAGAGAAGATCGAGAGATCCTAACATAGAAAATTATGGAATAACACGGGGACTTTTCATAAGGTATGAGAAAAGATTATAGCGATTTTTTTCTTAGATGTTACAGGATCAAATGAAAAAGAACATTATTTTCTCATCTTAACCACGTTTAAATATAAACAGTTTTATATTTTTATACCCCATTCCTTTTAGAAATATTTTTTTAATTTTATACATATTTTTTATTTATTTTCAAATATTTGTTTTAGTTTTTTTATTTATGCGTTATATCACATAGAATTGTTTTTCCTTAAACATATACATAGTATGTATAAATATAATTAAGATTTCAAAACGCAAAAGAACTAACTTCAAATGAAAAAAAGAAAACAGAATATGAGGAGTAATAATTAATTTCATAACAAAAAAAAAAGGATATGGCTTTCTATAAATAAAATATATAATTTACAAAATATATATAGTATTAAAACAAAAAATATATAGTAAAATATATTTTTTTAATTTATAATAATATGCAGTTGTTTAAAGTATTCTTAATTGTATTCAATTATAATTCGAATACATGCGTGTTGTTATCATCTACATAACTAATTAACAATAATATCTAATAATTATCATCTGAATATATATATATGTGTTTGTGTATGCATGTATGTATGTGTATAATGTCATATGGTGCCTAACTAATGTTAAAAATTTTGTTTTATTTTTCTTATAAAACTTTAACATATAAAATGGGAGTTTATTGTTTTATTAATTACTTCATTCAAAAAAAACGAAAAATTTTGATTAAATTTTGAAAAATTAAATAAAATAATATAATTATTTTGTTTATACACCAGTTGTTATTGTACTATTTTTTCGTAAGATTTTTCCATAAATGGAAAGAAAATTCAAAATATAAAATAAAAATTTGAAGATAATGATTATGTGAAACTAGATTTTTATATATAAATTTAAAAAACTATTTAAATTTAGTGCTCAAATAGAACAGTCATTACAGCCATCAGTGCTATGCCACCTAACAGTGCAAATAATTGTTTTATGGATTCTTTGGGATTTTCCTCTTTTAATAAATCAGGTAATACTGTAACCAATGCTATGTGTAAAAAGCCTCCAGCTGTAAATGGCATAATCCATGATGTGCGAGCCTCTGTAAAAGTGTAAAAGTGGATTTTTAGTTTTAATTATTATTTCAATTTTGTTTGGTTACTTACCCATAGCCGATGTAACGCCTGAACCACCAATTGCCACCAGGGCACCCATTAAACCAGCACCAGCTGTTAAAAGTTGAGCCCGAGCAGCATCCCATCGACTAAAACCGGAACGCAATAATATAGCAAAATCTCCAACTTCATGGGGAATTTCATGCACTGAAAAAAAAAACAATTGAAATCGAATAAAAATTAGGAATATGAAACAAACACAGAACAATTTGTTATATTGCAATTAATTAATATTATAGCCTTATATATTATATATACCGATTTCTTATCTGGGTAGAAATACAATTTTTGTATTCACACAAAACTTCTATATTGAAATGTTGGAGGTATTCTCACAGAAATTAACGAGGTAGTTTCATAGAAATCCAAATCACATAAAAAAATAATTCTTCTCATAGAAGACCAGGAAATCTTCCCATAAAAGACCAGTAATTTTTTTTTTGAAAAATTAACTTCCCAGAGGAGACTTGGAGGTCTTATTATAGAATACTCGAACATTTTCTGCCTTTACACTAAATGTTCGCACAGAAATTCACGATGTTTTCTCATAGAAGTCCAAGAGGTCTTCATTTAAAAGACTCGAAAATCTTGTTATAGAAAACTTGCAAGTCTTAAGAGATATGATCTGGAGGAGGAGGTCCGATGTTGTGTGACTTTTTCCCATTAAAGGTCTGAAGGTGTTTTTCATTTCAGTAGATGTGGAGGTCTATTAAATGTAGGTCTAGAGGTCTTCTCCTTCTTCTACTTTTTTGTTTATAGAAGATTAGATGTTTTCTCAAAAAAGGACATCTCAGAGAAGACTTGATGGAATGATGTTGTGTGACTTCTTTTTTATCTTTGTAGATGTGGAGGTCTTCTCATTGCAGGTCTTCTTCTAGAACATCATAGAAGAAGGCAACATCTTTCCATAGAAGATTAGGAGATATTTTCATGGCATAGAAGGCTAGTAGGTATTCTTTTGGATGTCTGCACATAGAAGTCTATTTTTTATTCTTATAGAAGACCAGAAGTTTTTCTGGTAGAGGACCATTCCGGTTGCAACACTTTGAAATATTTTTGATCAGAATAAAATTCTATCAAACAAATTGACTGCAATATTTCAAAAAATATTTTTAGGTTAGATTCCATATAACGCCACCTTCCAAATTCCGGTATATTTTTAAATTCTCATTGGGTAGAAAATCTCCCTACCAAAAATAATGAATTTTGCCACAAGTTCGGTAATGTTGGGCACGTTTTTCATCCGAATAACTTATAATTTGATATTCTGGATTCTATTTGAATATGGCCACAATAATGGTTCACCCTATTATTCAGTATTTTGGACACTATTTTCCGAATTGCCTCAAATTAGATATTTTGGGATTTCTTTATGTATCAAATCTACCCATCAAAAATTATAATGATATCCCCAATTTTGTCTACTTACATAAAATGGCAAATGTTGCCAATACACCGTGACGGAATGAGACCAAAAATGAACCCGCTACAGCCAAACCATGTGTAAAATTATCAATGGAATTGGCCATTAAATTCAAATAGCCAGCTATTTTTTTCGGTTGTTCCTTTTTCTGTTCACGTTCACGCAAAAAACAGCCGTTGGGTACATCTTCAATATCACAGGAACCGTTGCCGCTACAACTGCTCGATGTCTGGCCCTCGGGTAATTTACCACCATTTCGTCGCAGCAGACAATTGGCAATTTCAACACATTTTGGCTGGGGATTTTCCTCATCGGCATTACAATAGCCCGAGAAGATTTTCTCAACAATTGTGAAAATAAGTATGCCACCTAAGACCCAGAGACCGGAACGCAGCGAATGTGAATGTTCATGGTCGGCAGATGCTACAAGAAAAGAAAAACAATCAAATATTTATAGGAAAATAAGGAATTTGAAATGTTTAATACTTACATAAATCACTGTCACCCTCCCAGGCTTCGGGCAATAAATGCAAAAACACATCACCCAATAGACCACCAACGGCAAAACTTAATAAAACTTTTAGGAACTTTGATTCACCAGCTGGAAAAAAAGAAAAACAAATAAATAATTAATTTGTTATTGGAATTTGAAATTTAATTTTATTCAATGGACTTACGATCTGAATATCCTTGCTTTTTCAATTTCTCATCGTTGGGTATAATGATAAGCGGTAAAATGCCACTTAAACCGATTACCACTGAACCCAGCAGTGAAAATACCCATGGTGTATATTCGAAGGCTTTGAAATAGTCCGGTACATAATTCTTGACCAGATGTGTATATAATAAAACTAAATTATCATCAAATGACGATGTGGTATTCATGGTGATGATTTTTCGATTGGTTGATGGTGGTTACTACTGCAAACTGACTGACTGACTAACTTCTAGATAATTTAATATCACATAAAAATATATGTAGGAGTTGTGAGGAGGACGGGTGTTTGATGATAACTAACTTATAATTTATATTTCAGGATGGTATCAAAATTATTCCAATATCAATAATAATCTCAATTGGAAGACAGCGACGACTTAAGCCGCAATGATAAGTTAAGCTTTTCTACTGGAGGGAATTTTTTTCTTATTTAAATGTCCATAACCACTTTGAATTTATCTGCAAAAAAAAAAAGATAATGTTCATTAGTAAAACAATGGCAATCAATATATTTACATATATAAAAATAAAATAAAAAAAAAACGTTTTATAAGTCATTGTTGATGGGTTGAATTAGCAAGTATGTCTATTTTTTGTTGCAAAAATATATAGTAAAAAATATCGCACACAGAAAATGTGGTGCAGTGCGGTGGTCTGCAATTAGTACTACACTCTAAGTATCTTCCCTGGCAACATCTCGATTTTAAATTATTTTAAGGAAAAAAATATATATTTTTTATTTGTTTTATTGATATGTAAATCTTTTTCTTTTTCATTTTTTGATATACAACCAAAGCCCATGGGTCAGTCAACCAATTTGCTATGTTACGTCAATTTGTCTAAATCTCATCAGATAAGATAAAAACGAAGTATGTATCTGACGACTGTTACGCGATTGGTTCATCACACCCGATTTTAAATCTACAAAGAAATTTGTGAACACGTGTAATTTGTAAAAAAAATTGCCATTTTTTGTGCGTGCCGTTTGGACAGATTGTAAATTATTTTGAAGGGTATTAGGGTGGGTTTGAATCAATTTGACATTTCGAAAGAAAAGTAAATTCACATTTTCCTTTTGTTAGCTATGATAAGAAACTTTTCCCCATGTGGATAATTGATTTATTTGAGGGGATATGAGGGCACAGTTATTTTAGAATATATCTAGGCGCCTCACCACAGAGTCTTTAGATTTAATTTTGCTATAATTTTTCAATAAATGATAATCGATTCTGAAATGTTAGAAATCTGGCTTGTGTACAGGATAACATGCAGGATATTCTGACCCATCACCATAGTAACATAGAATTGTTGAACCTAACGAACAAGGAACCCAAACGAAATCAGATTAAACCTTCGAAATGGTGATGGTTTTCAATATTTCGATGAGGCACATTCTTGATGTATCAAAGTGTACGTACCCAAGCAGCAATTAGGCTGAGGGCATATTTCTTAAAGTAATTTTCAAAGCCCCTCGAAAGATTAGATTTGGTTACAAAAATTGTTTTCACGGGTCTTCAGAAGAACTATTTTTTATAGGGTCTTAGGAATCCTAGCTTTTTTAACTAAAATATTTTTCAGATTAAAAAAAGGAAATTACTTTCCAATATCTTTCAGTTTCTCGATTTAAAACCACCCAAAAACCAATAAGGAAAGTAGTAAAGTTGGACTGGCCAGACTATATGATAACCTTTACCACTTTTGGTATAATCACATCTTATGTTTTCGGACAAGCGTCGCCTTTTCGAAGGAACATTGACATGAAATTGAACGAACTTAAATATGTGATCTTTATCTATATGTAAACCGACTAACATTAATCATGTGCAAGGATCCATCCCGCAATCAATGCTAAATTTTTTAAATTAATTTAAATTTTAATCTCAATTAACAAGAATATGTCGAAATGATATATGGACGCTATGCTATATCTAAATCTGAACCGATTTCAAGGAAACTTGCCAGAGATTAATTTATATTATCCTTAGTACGTTGTGTCAATCGGCCTAGCTATAGGTATTTATTGCGCCATTTACTATAAATCGGTCGAAAATATATATAGGAGCTATATGCAAATCTGAACCGATTTCAAGACATACGTAAGGCTATACTAATTTCAGTACATTGTACAAACTTTGGGTATTTTGTGTCAAACTTTGGGTATTTTGTGCACAAATTACATTAAATCGGACAAAAATATATATATATATATATATATATATGTACACAATTGGCCAAACTTTGGGTATTTAGTGCACAAATTACATTAAATCGGACAAAAATATATATAGGAGCTATATCAAAATCTGAACCGATTTTCACAAACCTTAGTACACATCATTTTGGATATAATTCAGTCCGCTATGTCCAATTTCGTGCACATCAAAAGATATATAGGGGCTATGTTGCACCATTTACATGAAATCGAACGAAAATATATATAGGAGCTACATTTAAATCTGAACCGATTTTCACGAAACTTTGCACACATCATTCTAGACATAATTCAGTACGCTATGCCAAATTTCGTGCAAATCGAAAGGTATATAGGGACTTTGAAGCATCAATTACATAAAATAGGACAAAAATATATATGGGAGCTATATCTAAATCTGAACCGATTTTCACTATCCTTAGCACACATCATTCTAGACTGAATTTAGTCTGCTATGCCAAATTTCTTGCATATCAAAATATAAAGACGGACTTTGGTGCATCAATTACATAAAATCGGACGAAAATATATATGGAAGCTATATCTTAATCTGAACCGATATTTACGAAATTTTGCACACATCATTCTAGACCTAATTCAGTAGTCTATGCCAAATTTCGTGCATATCAAAATATATATAGGGACTTTGGTATACCATTTACATTAAATCGGAAGAAACTATATATGGGAGCTATATTTTAATCTGAACTGATATTCACGAAACTTTGCAGACATCATTCTATACTCAATTTAGTATGCTATGCAAAATTTCGTGTATATCATAAAATATAGAAATTGAACGAAAATATATATGGGAGCTACGAAACTTTGCACACATCATTTTGGACATAATTCACTACGCTATTCCCAATTTCGTGCATATCAAAAGATATAGAGGGATTTTGGTGCATAATTTACATTATATCGCTATATCTAAATCTGAACCGATTCTCACCAATTTCAATAGGATTTCAATAGCCCAAGGACAAATCCTAAGGAACCATGTGTTTACTTTTGTCTGCTACAAACATATGCACAAATACATATTACTCTGTAGCACATAGTGGTGAAGGGTATAAAAATACATATTTTTACCAGATATGAAGAACGTAACGTTTGTTTGTCAATAAATTCAACTGACCAGGAGACAACAACAGTTGAGCTCTATATATCCCTATTCTTCACATTCTGGGAGACCTTGTTAACTTTTTATCCAACACTCTACCGAATGCATATAATCACAAATAGATCACATTACATCCATAACATGGGTGCTGAGGTCTGTAAATGCGACATTTAACAAATGATGATTTTTTCCTTTATATTTTGCATCACACTTTCATTCACGTTTTTGTTTGTTTAATAAATATTCAATCTTAATATCTTGTTCTCACAAATGAAATTTACATTTGTAACCGGGGTATATAGCAAACCGTTCCATTTATAATTAACAAAAACAAATCGCTACTACCAAAGAATAAAATGACCCACATCGTTTGTTATTAAAATAACTTGAAACACTTTTTTCTTAACAAAATAATACATTTACAAAATACTTTTGTAATATCGATATTAATAAACCGCAACAACATCGGAGAACACCACAATTTTTAAAAAAAAAGAATAATATAATACAGTTTCCAATTATGCATATTTCAAGATCACTTAAGTGTTGGGCGCCAGAGAAACGAACGCAGGCGCAGTGAACGAACGAGCACGAAATATTTGTAAATGACTGATGTAAGTTTTCAAGTTTAACCAGTAAGACAATATTTGCAAAGCAGCATTACAAAGCAAAAAAAAAAAAAAAACACTAACAACACTAAATATGCTTTTCAAATAAATATCATAACAAAACGAAAAAGAAACAGCCACAACTGTAATCTTAAATGTAACGTTTTGAAATGAAATAAAAAGTGTCAACAAACCAACTACTGACTGGCAAGCAGTTAAAACAACAACAACCAAACAACCAACTACCAAACCAAACCACTTTACTGTGGAACAGTCTGTGTGAACTTCAAAGTGTGTAAATGATAACTGATTCGAAAAAATCGGAAATGTTAAAATATAAACTAAGGGAAAAATTACTTTTTGCACGTTCGTAAATTTCTTTTTTTAGAGATTTTAGAAACAATGTATTTTTGTTGTTATTGTTTTGATAAGATATGAATATTTTGATTTGTTCCCTTTTGGGGTATAAATAAATCAAGTTAAATGTATCCTATCTGCGATGGGGGGATAACGACGACAATGAAGAAAAGCAACAACTATGAGGAGGAGGAGGTGAAGAAAAAATTTTTGGGAATCTTTTAATGGGGACGGTGTAATACTTTGTCACACTTGAATTTTTGAAGAAACAACAAAGACATGGTTATAAATAAAAAATTGGGCGGACAGGTCCTATAGAAAACATGTTTGGTTAATATTACGTAGGAGGCAAAGACGATATATTTCTTGTCTTTTATATATAAACTTTAAGCAAAAAACCAATACTATTCATTAGGTAACTGTGAAAAACAATCAGCGGGCTCAGGGGGAGAGTCTCGGAGGAAATGACCTATGATTCCTGAGCTGACGAGGCGAGAATGGCGCCCCTAAATAATCATTTCAAAGGTCTGGGTCACTTCCTCTTAAAGTGACCCCCCTAATACTGGGGTGTCATGCGACCTCGTGCCCGTCAGCGTTCTATGGTTTGCAGTCAGGGTCCCGACTGTATTAGAACGGAGCCTTGATACCTGGGCGTCTCAACAAGTTTATTCAGGCTTAGTTGTCAAGTCCTTACCATGGTCGATCTCAATCCCTCACCAAAATCACTTTCTATGGAGACGAATTTTATTAACTCCCTACTTCTAAATACAAAAATAACATGGTATGTGATTTTTTGAACTCTACAAGGTCAGACTTCAATGAACCCCCACAAATGTGGACGACCCAAGCTAATCCCCTGGACCTCTTTTTTGCCTCAAATCCTGTTACTCTTGACGACGTGAACGAATGCCTGGAGAGGCAGACGGATCTTCTCCTCAACTTATTAGAGGAAACCGGCTCCTTCCACCGTAGTCAGGAGAGCATCCCGAATCAACTCTGGGACGACTAACCCTTTTCAGACGAGGAAGACATCATGGAAACTACAGTGATTAGCACTATGGTGACGAACACGGTATCTATCCTAGTGTCTCCTCCGATGCAAGGTGAGTTCTCCCAGATGATGAGTAGGGGTGTAAACTCTGAGGATCCAAACTCCAACTCCATGGCCTGTAGTGATGTCGCGAGACTTCTCAGGCAGTTGGCTGTCGAAGCGGAGACTGGGACTGATAAGACTCGTCGTTAAGATGGATGAATCATCTGTACCAGAAATTGCAAGACAAGTCAACGCCAAGGAGATCGCTGCCAAGAAGATGTACCGGAGAGCGATTAACTACTGCAACCGATACATCGGACGGAATAGTGACTCCATCACGGAAAAGCAGTTCCTGTTGATTAAGAGGAACCTCAAACTCATCCGTAAGTTCTCCAGGAACTATTCCAATGATATTGCGAGGGACTTCTTGATTGAAAGGAATCCTAGACCTAGTGCGAAGACCATCAAAGGAGGAGAAAACTGCCGGAGATCCAAGTACGTCTAGGAAGCTCGTGTCTGAGACGTCTAAGTCCTCAGTACCTCCCAAGGGTAAACTGAGTACTAAGACGTCTCAGACACAAGCATCCACGAAGACGGAGGGTAAGGGACTGTCGAAGTCAGCCCGACGGAAAGCCCGTAAAAAGGTCTCCAAGAAGGCTGATAAGGCACAACCTCCCTCTGGAAATCCACCCTCTGCCGAAATATTGAAACCGATATCCAAGGTTGTGACAATTGGGCAGTTGATGGTGGATGGTCCAAAGGTAGCGAGCGCGAAGCAGGTACCTGCGTCGGTTGGGCCTATTGTGACCCCTGGAGCCGAATCTCGATCACAGCCCATAGCTGTGAAGAGAATGAGGTCCTCGGAGGAACAACAACCTGTTGATAAGTGACCCACGCAGTCTTCAGCTGCACAAAGTTCTGTTTCGTTCGCGTCGGTAGTAGTGTCGAAGGAGAAACCTGCTAATAGCGGTGAGCATTTTGGTGAAAACCTAACTCGCTGTCTCGATGCAGGTAGCCCAGAAACCTACAACGGCGCCCAGCGACTCTGCTGATCCACAGGAGGTATTGGATGATCTGCTATTAGCAAACATGGATCGAGCTGACCCTGACGGGATCATCAGCGAATGTAAATGGTTGCTAGTCGACAGCAATATGAAGGACCTCTTCCTATCCGACGAAGTTTATCGACGGAAACTACGGTTTGGCCAGATCACCTTATACAAAGGGGTCAAAGTTGTTAAGGAACTAAGGAGTCTGCAGACTTCCTTAAGAAGACAATTAACAGTTGCGACCCTCTTTGGGAAGGTAGCAGACCGGCAGTCGTATCGGTCCACGAGATACCGAGGTGGATCCCACCACTTTTTAAGGGACTGGAGAACATACTACGGTTAGTGGAAAAGCAGAACGACGGCCTTCAGATGAGGAGGTGGAGAGTCCTCGCCTTATTTTAAAGAAAAGTCGGTGCATTCGCAAAGTTCGCTATCGACTCTGGTGGTGAGAAATATTTGAGGATGAACAAGGGGGGTTGTTTTATGGGATGGGTGAAACTTTATTTCTGTCCCCCGCCATTAAAACAATAGGCAGACAGCAGTAAGCGATAAATGTGGTAGAGATTAATCTTCATAACTGTAGAGCCACAGAAGAAGAACATTTTCATCAAAAATATGTAGTTTACAAAGATGTGACTTGTTTAATAAAACGTGTGTGAGTTGTTTGTTTTAATTTTGGACGGACGGACACAAATAAAACAACCCAACTCAACCGTAAACAAATATTGCCACAGCTGAATATCAAAATTTATTTTTGTTCAGAAGCTCTACTCAACCCCAAACCCAACAACTCTGTGTAAATGAATAAAATATTGATTTTTAGCTTTTGAACATTATATATGCTAATATATACATAGAGGTATATATCTGTTGTTGTACATAAGTCATTAACCTCTTCAAAATATAATTAATGAATTTGAAATAGTTATCATCATTTAAATATAGTTAAAAAGGAGGATTTAAACACAAGTTTCAAAAGAGAATTTAAGCACCAATTTGAAAATAGCTACTTTTTGGTTCGGATGCTTTTTAGAAATTCTAAACTAATTTTAGACTAGGTCAAATTTATTTCATTCAAAATGTCTTGTTTGTATACCCTTCAACACAGTGTGGTACAAGTTATTATGTCTTTGTGCATATGTTTGTAACATAAACAAAGTACGGGTCGCATTTATGATCCGAATTGGTTGAAATATGGCACAGCTCATTTATTTGGCACAAGAACGAACCCTATTGAAATTGGGGAAAATCGGTTCAGATTTAGATATAGCTTCCATATATAATTTCGTTCGATTTTATGTAAATGGTGCACCAAAGCCCCTATATATCTTTCGATTTGCACGAAATTTGGTACAGCCTGCTGATTTGAGTCTGGAATGATGTTTGGCAAGTTTAGTGAAAATCGGTTCAGATTTAGATATAGCTCCCATATATATTTTCGTCCGATTTTATGTAAATGGTGCACCAAAGCCCCAATATATCTTTCGATTTTCACGAAATTTGGCACAGTGTACTGAATTGAGCCTAAAATGTTGTTTGTTAAGTTTCGAGAAAATCACTTCATTGACACGAAATTGTTAGGACACATATGTAGAATACTCCAAAGTGGTGAAGGGTATCATATAGTCGACCCAGTTCGTCTTTAATAATTTCCTTACTTGTTCTTTATTCAGTTTTCAGTGAGTACTACCTCACGTTATATTGAAGTTCGACTGTAGAGTTTTTCTTCATTTCCTAATTATTTTTCCGCTTTTCACTAAAACACGCAATTGTTTGTTAAATATGTAGTTGTCAGGAAGTCTTTGTTTCAATAATAAATTACAAAATTTTAACCACATGCAACAACAACAAAGACATAATAAATACATGATTGCACACATACACACATTTTGCACATTATCAAGATCACCTACTTATAAAAAATTAATAAAAAAAATAAAAAACGAAACAAAAAACAAGTACACGTTTCTCATGTTGCAATGAGGGTTACTAGCACTTTTCAAAACTGAGACAGTTCGTTGCGGTTCATTTGTTTTTCAATCAATTATTACTGATCGAATTCAATGATTCAATGTATAATAAATACATTTTATAAATATGAAACGTATGTTATATTTTTTAGCTATATATAAATAGCAAAATTTATATATGTACTCATGGTATAATAATAGAAGGTAACAGCAAGTGTTGTTGTACAAAAAACGATACAACAACCACATGGAAATTTGTTGTTGTAAGTTCTACTAGTGTCAACTCATTTGACAGAAAAATGTAAACAAACAAACAAATTATCATCAAATTATTTTTATTTTGAAAATGAAATATTTTCGAATCCTCAAAATAAAAATTGAAAAACATGAATGAAAATCTTTCAAATTTATATTTCTATCGCGTCCACATCTTTCCTTTAATTGTGCAATTGCCACATATATGTATAACACATATGAAAATGCTGGGAATAGCGAGTTATTCCTTGAAGAAAGATTTGCTTCCTGAAACTTTCCCAGCAGGCAGATTGAGTAAATTGAAAACGGGAGCACATTTAATAAAGAACAATTTCAAATTGTATGCGTTCCCAATTTTCCTGTTGGGTGATTTTTAAAAACATAATTTGTCAAATTCATATTGACACTAGTATTACGTTGGAATCAAATCAGCTGGGATTTGCTGTTACCTTTTATAATTGTACCATGATATGTACTTCTGTTTCAAAATCAATCCAAAGAAAGAAAAAAAACTTTTATCTTTGTTGAAAACTCTTCCCATTTTGAAAAGAAGTCATTGAAACGTTAATTTTTTTCAATTCCCTTCTTCTTTGTTTGTTTGTTATTTTTCTAACAATCATTGCGTTTAGTTTTTTTTTTTTTTTTTTTTTTTTGGAACCGGTTTGAATTTAAGTACTCAGCCGGTAATTTTAAAATAGCATGTTTAAAATATTCGCTATGTACCTTGAGCTGGTATTTTGAAGTTCTTTGTTTGGGTTACTAAGACTAATATTCAATTAAAGAGAAAAACAAGAACATTCATGAAATGATAAACGATTCCCTAAATAAATAATTTCAAACAATCAAAAGCATCGTCAAGTACGGATGGACCGGACATTTTATACATTTTACTATGAGGTGGACATTCAAAATACTTAAATAAGTGAGTTGTGAGTTCTGTGGAGACCGCATTACATGAGGTGGCCCGTTATTTTAAGACATCGCCACATATTAAAGAAACACACAAAAACACAGACGTTTCCTTGACTCTGTTTGAGAGGATTGATGAAATGTAGAGAAGTATTGGATCTGGTAATTTATGAAAATCTATTGAAGTTCCATGACCTATTAAATAAATTTTGTACCCTACGTCGATAATGTGGTTAAGTAGTAAATTTCTCCCAACAATATCCGATGCATGGTGCTTTTGGTAACTCTGTCAAACTAAATTTACAAGTATATACAGGGTCAATACCCTTTGTAGGTTAGGTACCAGAAAGAGTGGACCAATGAGTCCTATGTTCGGACTTGATCTAGGTTTGTAAAGGTAATAGGTTGTACAAAGTTTGGTTCAAATTGGATAGTCCATTTTTCACAATTTTGATCATTTTGTGTGGGAGGTACATGAAGGAGTGGACCAATGGTTCCGATTTTTGGATTTCATTTAAGTTTGATTAAGATAATAGGTTGTACAAGGTTTGGTTTAAATCGAACATTCTATTCGCCTGAAATTGGGTTTATAAATATTGAAAATTGGAACCTTATACCATAGACAGACGAAAGCCTTAATTTGCATTAAAATTTTTTTAATTTGAATTAATATTTACCCCTGACAGACGAGAGTTTCTGCATTTACGAAACAGTTTTTTGCTTCAAAACAATTGTTTGTCTGTGTGTAGGATGAAATTTTTTACATATGTTTCGACATTTTTCGGGATTACATCGTTAGGAAATAGATACATGACATAATGGAGGAATAGCAACTATGATCATAGCTAAACAGCTCCCAATTAAAGGAATGGTTGAAATTTGCCTTCATTTCTTATTTTTATTTTCATAAATATAAATAAATTTGACAAGAAACAATTAATTTTCGACAGCATTGCCATATTGAAATTGCCTAATTCAGTATAAATTCAGTTTGATTTTGTGCATTAACAACACATAGAAATGAGGATAATGTACAAGTTAATTTGAATTAAGGCTGTTAATGCAAATTAAGGCTGTCGTCTGTCTAGGCTATTAGTGTGAGAGGTACAAAAAGGAGTGGACCAATGGTTCCCATCATCGGACTTTATTTAAGTTTGATAAAGATATTAGGTTGTGCAAAGTTTGGTTCAAATCGAACATTCCATTTGCCTGAAATTGGGTTTATAAATATTGAAAATGTTGACCGTTTGTGGAAGTGGTACCGGAACCAATGGGTTTCATCTTTTTACTTCATCTATGGGAACAAGTCAAGGTTAGGCCCACCTCGCGATTCATTTTGAAACTTTTACCACATGTACTCCTTGGGGCCCTGATTACAATGGTAAACTTTTTTTCTACTGCGGAAATCGGTATTTTCGGATATATGGGCCTCCAAAGTTTCGTTGGGACCCTTGGATTTTCTCATGATTTTTAAAATTTAAAAAGGCAATATGGGTATCGATTTAAAGCGTTTGAAGTCCTGATTACAAATATATAATATTCTTATCAAATAAGTACTTGCATTCTGAGATATGGGTCTCCAAAATTCCGCGAGCCCCTTCAATTTTGAAAAAGAGTATGGGTGTTTGTGGGTAGGCGGGCTTCGGCCGGGTATTTATAACTTTCTCCTTTGGACTACTAGGGTAACTACGGCTACGAGACCGAATCTCCTTTTAATCGGAATAGCGTCTGAGGGTAGGCGGCCTTCGGCCGGGGATTTAAGACTTTCTTCTGTGGACAGGTGGGAACTCCGGCTACGCGACCGAATTTCTTTATAATTAGAATATTGTTTGTGTAATCAGGACTTCAAATGTATTAAATTGCAACCCATATTGCCTCAGTAAATGTTAAAAATCGTGAGAAAATATAAGTGTCCCAACGGAACTTTGGAGGTCTATATCTCCGGAAATACCGATTTCCGCAAGAAAAAAATATACCGTTGTAATCAGGAACCCAAGGACTACATGCGGTAAAAATTTCAAAACGATCCGTGAGGGGGCCCTAAACTATACTTAAGATAAAATGTTTGCACAGAAGTGGACCGATATACCCCATCTTCGAACTTGAACAAAGTTAGGAAGAAATATTAAGATTTTCAATGTTTTGATGAAAATGATTACTCACTTCCAGAGTTATCGTGCGCACCAGCCGGCCAGACAGACAGACGGACTCCAGACCGACTCCTAATTTTGTGAAACGGATTTGGTCCAAAGAAACATGTGGTCTAAAACCAATATTTCTATGAGGTACATTTTCACGATATGAAACCCTCATTAGCCATAAGGCTGAGGGTATAAAAAATGTTGTTGTAATAAGCAGAAAGTAGTGTAGGTTATTGAGATGTTCGTTCCGTCCGACTTTAGCATTTTTCTTACTATTATCTAATTATTTCAAATAAAAATAAATATTATTGCTGTAATTCAGACTCCAAATTCCAGAACAAATCGATCCTTGACCGAACCCTAAGTTGGTCGGAAAATTGTGTTCTTGTAATCACTGTGAAAAGGGCTACTTATGGGAAAAATGTTCAAAATTCAGAGTTAACCGTGAAGTAAAAAATTTCCAGAGTTTGCGGGGCTGGGCCTTGGATTAGACTTACACTAATAATTCAATGTACGTTTCAATCTCCGTTAAATTTTGAATCTAATTTTTAAAATAAATTGTTTGAATTTAGTTGAAAATTTTATAACATATTTTTTTGGTATTAAAGAATTTTCGAGTTTCATTTTTTTCCGAATTTCAACAAGTTTGTCGATAATTGTTGTAGAGAGCATTATTTGGCGCAAAGATTCGATTCAATTATGAAATTCAATTCTATATATAAAACACACGCATCTAGAAAATCATTTGTTTATTTGTTGTCATGATCATTCTTGATATATGTCACCAATATCACCAATATTTCACACGATTATAAACTTACTTTTGTTTATTAACTATGACGTAGTGGGGTCGGGAAGTGAATTTTTTCAGCACGGAGACAATTTTTGGCGACAATGATAGTTTATGCTGCGCTCAATTGAATTAAATTCTTAATATTTTGCGAGGGGTAGGATGGATGGATCGCTAACAAGTAACAATGTGCGTTAATTTTTGATTTTCGGGATATTCACTTAAAAAGAAAATTCATTGATATTTCGCTTTTTTATACTAATGATCAGCAACCTTTAAGACTTGACACAATTCAAAATTTATTTTGTTTTCCTTTGTATTGTTGTTTACTGTTTTTTTCTTATTCACTTATTTTTAAGTTGTTGGCTTTTTGTTGTTTTTTATTTTATTTTTTAGTTAGTAATAAATTTAATTTCTTTTAAGAATCGAACTGTGCACACACAAACACGTTGCTTCTAAATTATATTGCAGACGGACGGTGTCAGTTAAGCAGCTCAACAACTAGCATCTTATCGACAAGAGATTCAGTAACGTTTTAAATGTCAGACTTGAATGCGAATTTAATATAACTTCTTCTGGTTGGCTGGCTGATCGCGGTCTGTCTGTAGTGCGGAGTGACACTGACACCACAATGACAACTACGACAAAAAAGAGAGAGTGGGGAGATCCCATCCCACAGCACAGCACAAACAAAATGCGGTCGATTGGCTAATCTTTGAGACTGATCTCCGAGATTCAATAGAACAGTCTGCGAGAACAGAGAATAAATATACAACAACAAACACCATGAGCAATACTGGCTGGCAGCTATTGTATATTTTTTTCAAATTTTATTTACTAATGATTTATTTATATTTTTGTTGTTTCTCATATCTATTGTATTAGCCAGGTATCTCTCTAGCAATAACAAAATACCTTTAGATTTTATTCACTTTGGGTGGGAGAGCTGGTGCGATTTCTTTGTGAGCGAATTAGAAATGTCGTAGTTATTCTATACAACAGCAAGCAAACAAAACAATAATCCCAACATTCGAATAGCAAATGTTAGACATAGAGCAGCAGAGGGATTCTCACAGCCGGCCATTTTTAAATAATTTTTGCACTCGGCCACACTCTCTCTTTTATTTGAACTTTACATTGAGAAGTGCACAATATTGGTGTGCTACTGAAAAACAATAAAAACAGCAACAACAAAACAGAAAACGTCATTGTACAGTGGGTGAGATTATCCACAAATTTCTCACGAAGTAAATTTTGGAAACGAACCAAAATCTATCTAACAATGAAGGCATATAATAATGACATTTTCTAACACTAAATTCCGAAACTATCAATAGTCTTTAATTGTCTATAATTCTAAATAATAACCACTAAAAAGTAAATACTGCATAACTTGTCCGAATTCAACGTCTATTCCTACATCTAATATCAGGTATATTACAATCTAGTACTAATCATACGCATAAGCACAAATTTCCGAAATCTTTTTCTTATTCAAAAGTGATCAGAATTCGAATTGTATTTTTTAGAAAATACCTACAGGTTCAACATTTAGTTCCATTCAATAATACGTTCAGACTACCACCATATGTCTATTAATCGTGCACTAAATTTAGTACCAAAAACCGTTTGGTACAATAAGAGCAATCTTATTTACACCAAAGTCCAAATTGTACCGAATTTAGAAATGTTCATACCCGTAAGTACGAATTTCCAAAAATACCTCAATCTTGTTTTCAAATAGTAAATGTAAGTCCAAATTTAAGAATTCCAGATCTATCTGTGCAACAATATCCAAATTGTAGCAGATTTTGTACCATTCTATACTTTTCGTACCCACATTCCAAATCTATCTCAATCCTACACTCCGACAGTAGTCTTAGTTGCATCATTCAGAATTCCAGTTCTAACCGTTCAACAAAGTCCAGCTTGTACCAAATTTAGTATCAATTAGTACATAAAAGTACTATATTCCATATGTCAATTTTCCACTTCAAAAGCAAACACCAGCTCTTTGGGTGAACCGATAATCTTGAAATTTGATGTTAGGATCAGAGTTGGGGTGTAGGTTTATGTTTTGTAGAAAGTTTTGGAAATTCTTACTAATGTGTACTATGTTGTACCAAATTTGGATTTGGGTGAACCGATAGATTTGAAATCTTTAAATTTTAAATTAGGATCACTGTTGGGGTTGAGGATTGGGATAAGCACAAAGTTTTGGAAATTTGTTCTTATGTGTACAAAATGATACCAAATGCGTATTTGGGTGAACCGATAGAGCTGGAACACTGAAATTTGGAAATAAGGTAACTGTTGGAGTGTTAGTTTGGGGTATGGATGTAGTTTTGGAAATTTATACTTATGGGTACTAAATTGTACTAAATTTGGTACATTTTGAATTTTGGGTGAATCGATAGAGCTGGAGTCTTGCAATTTGCTGTTGGGATCACAGTTAGAGTGTTAGATTGTGCTTTGTCAAAAGTTTTTCAAATTTGGATTTAGGTAAACGATAGAGTTGGAATCTTGACATTTGGAGTTAGGATCACTGTTGGGGTATGTAAGAAGTTTAGGATATGTCTCAAACGTTAATGTAGGCAATTAGGGAAATTTTATCAATGTGTACTAAATTTGGATTTGGATGACCCTATATTTGAAATTTAGAATTTTTCGAAATACGTATTACAAGAGTACAAATAAGTAATAAATCATACCAAATTTAGTATAGAGCTAGATATCTGTTGCGTTCAGAATTGTGTGGGTTGGAAGGTTGATATTTGGAGGTAGTTTTTTAAAAAAGTACTATAAGAGGACATAGGTACTCAATGTTTCCAAAATTTTAATAATGTTCGGTATTGGCTTTTAAATACTTCCCACATTCGCTAGCGAAGTAGCGGGCATATACTTGTTTACAATATAAACTTATCGATATTGGCAACAAATTCGTTGTTGACTTCAGTTATTTCACCAAAAAATAATCTCTTATATTACCACTGTGCCAAAATGGAAAGCCTCCAGGCTCTATACAATAGACAAGTACTCAATATTTTTGTTATTTTTTTATGTGACACAGTCAGAATGAAATAACAACAACAAAATTCTAGTGAAATACTTTAAAACTGATTAAAAACAACAACAACAAATAATGACGACAAAAAAACTTTAGAAATCACAAAAGCTTGTCTGCCATATTTCAATGAATGTGTCATATGTTTCAAAGTCTTATCGAAATAATAAAACAAATTGTAGAAGTTTATTTATTTCTTTGTATAATTTCCCCCCTCCACTATGGAATGGAGGTTGGCGGATTGAGTTGACCACTATGTTTGCAATTCTTTGAAATTTAAATTTATATATTTTTGTTTTGATCAATAAAAAATCCACATGAATTTAGAAAAGTCCGCCTAGAAAATCTCTCCACCTGTCGATTTTATATTTGCAAATAATAGTAAATGCTATCAAAAATTTTCTATTATTTGCGATTATTACCCAAATAATGATTCCCTAAATTTAAATCTCATCATGTTCTCACATTATTTAGGCAATTTTCCTAAATGTTATATTTTGGATACGCGTCTGGTATTTGATTAAAACCACATTTCTTCATATGACGTAAGGTATAAATTATTCGACCCAACCAACTACATATCATTTGGTTTGACGACTTGCTTAACTTGTAATAATCAATGAGAAAAAATGACATTTCGATATATGTATGGAGAAAACAAAAATTGAAAAGGGGGAAATAATAACTGTCGGCCAAGTAGTCATTACGTCGTTGTAATGTTAATTTATTCTACCAACTTACGTCATAGTTTATTATTACGTACTAATTTTGTGGATTTCGATCAAAATGCCGATCAATTAAAAAATAATAATTTCCGTTATTATTTTAAATTATACTTATAAAGATAGGTGTAGTATAGAGAATATTTTCACAAATACATTTCAGTGAAGAAAATCATTTTGAAATAAAAAAAAAATAATAATAAATAAAATAACATTTTGTTTTTATTAATTTCTCTTTCGAGATGAGCTACATGATCGGAGTTTGCAATGAAAAGGAAAGTCAGAGAGATACTACATTCCCACCATTATGCGACGCGTTTCGACGTTGGTTAAGCGACTCCTCAGGCATATTGGGCAATGTAGCTTACAAATGTCGTTACTTGATAAGTTGTATTTAAGTCGAATATCGTTGCGAAATTGCATCTATGAATTAAATTCAAGGTTCGGACATTTGGCACCACACCAGAACATTTCTTTTCAGAGCAGATTTTTCTTGTAGTGACGGACTTTTTTTTCCATACAGACTACAATATTTTTTTATTAATTTTTCATCTCGAAAGAACATTTACATAAATGATCATTCGCCCTAAAAAGGCATAAAACTCAAAATTTTGTTATTTTTCCATTTTGAAGTGCATCTTTTTTTTAAATATAAAAAAAAATCGTATTTTTTATCATCCATTGCAAATGATAAAAATTATGACCATTGTTGTTTCTATTTAAATTGATTGAGAGAAATTTCTTCTTTGTTTCAAATAAAAAATTACCCCTTGTTTAAATAACCGCATTATCTTGGTATTTTTCTGAAAGTTATTATCGTTTAGATTAACGGAGATTTCCCTATATCTTAGAATGAATATATTATGATACAGGGAAATGTCCGTTATAATTGTGTAAAACAAGGTAACTCCCCTTTATATTGGGTTAGGGATGTACGGTTATTAATAACATCCGTTCACTAGGATCCATGATCCTGAAAGGCAAGGGGAAAAGAAGAGAGAATGGAAGAGAGGAAGAAATAGTTGGAGTAGGAGAGCCTAGAAGATGATTATTTTAGCCATGCTAGATTTTTGACAAAGCCTAGAATCTGATTGGGGTCTATTTTGGAGAAAAAGCTAGATTATCAATTTCATATATTTCAAATTGTTTATGTCTTCTGCCTCTTAGCGATGGACATCTACAGAGGATATGATCAATTGTTTCTAGCTCCTCTTCTATGGAGTTCTTACAGGACTAGAGTGCTATTATGCCATGTTCTGACGGGCATTCGAACAACGTAGTTCGCTCTCAGAATTACGTACATGAATTAACCCGTTCATACAACACTATTCCTAATTCATGTCATCAGAGATTTTTATTTCAAACTTTTTGTTTCTTGTTTTACGGCAAAATTCTAACATATTTACATGAATCACATATGGATCTAAATAGAAAAATTAATTCTCTTTCTCCTGACTATAGTATGAACCCATATCTATTTACTTTTAATTCATGTTTTCACATTTTTTCTGAAAATATTGTTGTTTTTATACATTTGTATATTTTCTAAATTCAAATGTCACATATAAAAATTTGGAGAATTTTTTGTTTGAGTGTCCCCAAATGTGTTTCTTGTTTTGTACGCTAATTGGAACCATGGGGAAAGAAATTCACATTGCATTATGTAGATAACAAAATTTACATCCTGCTGCATATATAAAAACTAGACAATTTTTTACTTTTCATTCATCATTTTCAATATTACCAAAAATGTTTGAAAATTTTATAAATATTTTCAAGCTGTCAAAATTAATTTATTTTCGATAAATGCTCTCAGTTGTTAGGGATGGGACAAATTTCTTGGTGATTCAGAGAGTGATTCGAATTGAACAACGTACAAAAGTCGGTGTTCGCTCAGACAATTTTGTATGGGGAACTAAGTAATTACTTCATAATTAAGGGTCGAACAACGAATGAGAGAGCGAACAACGCTCGTCTGTACATGGCATTAGTCTTTTCTTAGAGCGTTCCTCAACATTCCTATTCCACGTTAATTTGCGGTCAAGGATTGCACCAAGGTATTTTGCTTCTTCAGAAAGGAATAGGGTCACTCCCTCCAACGATGGCAAGCGAAAATTTGGAATCTTACGTTTCTTAGTGAAGATCACTAATTCTGTCTTAGTGGGGTTTACACCAAGACCCTTAGCGTGTGCCCAGTTGGACAGAGTTGAAAGGGAGCCCTCCATAATGTCTCAATTGGTCGAAATTTGGAAATTCGTACTAGAACGGTACGAAAAGTACTATATATGGTATCATTTGGTGAACCGGTAGAGCTAGAACTCTGAAATTTGGATTGAGGGTCACTGATTGAGTGTAGAATAGATGTAGCAAACGGGGTTTTTTCGAAATTCGAACCAGAAGTATCCGAAAAGTTCTAAAATGTGCTAAATTTGGTACAAGTTCGTAGCATATGGTTGGATTGAGCTAAAATCACGAAATTTGGAGTGCGAATTAAGGTGAAAAGTAGGGTCGTAGGGTAGGGTATTAGGAGCTGGCTTTGGAAACGTGTACTTATGTATACGAAAAGTACTATATGGTACTATATTTGGTACAAATATAATTTGGAGTTACAAATCGAGTTGGAATCCTGAAGATTGAAATTAAAATTACCGTCGGAGTGTAGGAAAGGAATATGTACGTAGTTTTGGAAAATTTTCACTGATGTGTACGAAAAGTACTAAATCGTACTATAATTGGCACAATTAGGATTTTTGGGTGAACATATAGAGCTGGAACAAGTTTAAGCATTTTATGTTCATGGGTACTAAATTTGGTTGTTGGGGTGTAAGAACAAGATATGTAGGAAGTTTTAAAAAATTTTACTAATGTGTACTAAATTTGGTACAATTTGAATTATTGGTGAATCGTTAGAGTTGGAATCCTGAAACATGGATTTAAGGTCACTGTGGCGGTGAAGGTTTGGGGTATGTGGGAAGCTTTGGAAATTCGTGCTACTGTGTACTAAATTTGGTACAATTTGAATTGTTGGTGAATCGTTAGAGTTGGAATCCTGAAACATGGATTTAAGGCCACTGTGGCGGTGAAGGTTTGGGGTATGTGGGAAGCTTTGGAAATTCGTGCTACTGTGTACTAAATTTGGTACAATTTGAATTGTGGGTGAACCGATAGAATTGGAATTCTAAAGCAAGGATTTAGGATCACTGTGGGGGTGAATGTTTGGGGTATGTAGGAAGTTTTGGAAATTCGTACTACTGTGTACTAAATTTGGTACAATTCGTATTGTAGGTGAACCGAGAGAGTTGGAATCCTGAAACTTGGATTTAGGATCAATGTGCAGGTGCATGATTGGGGTATGTAGGACGTTTTGGAAATTGGTAAATTTGGTACAATTTGAATTGTAGGTGAACCGAAAGAGTTGGAATCCTGAAATTTAAATTTGAAATCAATGTGGGGATGTAGGATCGGTGTATGCAGGAAGTTTTGTTGAATGATTGATGTAGGTACTCTTGGAATTGTTGAAAAGTTGAAACTACATTTTGTACAATTTCGAATCATGAAATTTGGTACAAAATGGTACTCAAATGTAGTTTATGGTCGATATTAATGTGTGGATTGCTTAGTTTTTCTGACATATGCAGTTTTCTGTGAAAACAAAATAATACATGTTTAAATATATCCCACATTAGCTAACGAAGTAGTGGGCATATGCTAGTTTTATATATACTGATTTCTCTTGTTCAGTAACTTGTATTAAAATACGATTGAGAATAATTATGTCCCTTATACCATCTTTATAAAATGACATCTTGTAGGAAAAGTTCCTATTTGAAAAAGTATAAATGCATATCTTTCCGAAAAAAGCAATGAACGGTGCGCAATGTTGATATATGGCCATTGATTATGTCCAGTCACCATAACATTATTAGGCCAAGAACAAACTGTTATTCTTAAAAAAATAAACATGGATCCAATACGTAACGATTGACTGAAGTGCAAAACAAAAAAAAAAAAAAATAATAATCATTTATCTCCAATGTGTATAGATAAAGTACTTAACTCCTCTAAGCAATTCATTAAAATGTTTAATCTGACATCTATCTGACGAAAGCACTCAACACAAAATTTCGTGTTTAATTTTTTTTTTTCGTTTCGATTGTATTGCTATTTTTTCGAACAGCAACTGTGTTTGAAGGAGATAGTGTCACATTTCAACAATTAAAACATGACGCGATATAACAATACACAGTTCCGAGTGTGGGTATGTGGGGTGCTTGGATGGCTGCTCTGGCGGAGTGCAACCGCAGCCATATTTGTTTTGTTTTCATTGTTTTTTTTTTTAACTTGCGGATTCCACCACAGAGAAAAAACTACTCTTATCTATAGAACATGTGTGTATATAGATTTGTATAGAGAAGTTGGTTGGAGGGTATGAAAATTAATAAACAATTATAAATTTAAACGAAATCAAAGTTATTATCTTACACTAAGCTGATAATAGTTGTGATTTGTTTTTGCATAAAAAAAAGAAAAAACTCCAAAATACAAAGAAGTAAAGACGTCATTAAAGCGATCGGGATCTTTATATGGACCATGTCTTCCTAATGCGAACGGACTTATATAGACAAAGCTTAAATATAGGGCCGGTTTAAATTGCAAACCAATTTCCCGGAACTTGACAAATCAAATCAATAGCTCACACTTTTTCATTTCGAAAATTTGATATTAACACGTTTAATTTAATTTTTACTTGATTATTCATCGTTTAATTTCGAATTGTTTAATCAAGTGTTTTTTCAATATTTTTATTATTTAAATATTGCTCAATGTGGCAGCCAAAGTAAATAAAAAAATACTTTTACAAATAAAATAAAAATGATTGATTGAATTAACCTAAGAAAGAAATGAGTCAAAAAACTTTTATCTCAGACCTCTTTGTCATAATAAAGTTATTTTCGAACAAAGAATAAAACGAACGTTTTATAAATGTATATGGTATAACAAAGAGCGGTATAGAATAATTATGGAAATAATAAAAAACATCACAATATCCCTGACCTAGAAATTCAAATAGTGCAAACATTTAAATTAAGACAAAAAATGGGACCCTGTGAATTTTGAAATAGACCATAGAATGACAGATCATTGACATTTCTGACAGCGTAGCTAAATATGGGCCATCTAGAAATCCCAAAATACGAATTGGAATATGTCAATCTGATGACCTATAAACAATTGCCAATTTCCATTGCCGTTTGACTCGGGCTAGGCTTCGGATCCGAAGTCGGCTCCACACCTATGTCTGAGACATTGGGCTTCCTCGACTCTATTACTTTTCTCGAATCAGAGGACTCATCGTAGAAACCCCCTTCCCATCCGCCACCCGGGAAGACGCGCATATATGAGCGCATTTTCTGCTGGCATATAATGTTACCTCATAATTTTCAGTATTTTGGGGGTTTTGATTGTATTTTTTCACCGAATTAGCTGTATTTAGTATTTTAAATTCTTAATAGATACCAAATCTCTCCACCAAAAATTAAAAATATAGGTCCAGTTTTTTGGAATAGCCCCCATATAAAGGAAACCCCAATTTTCGGTTTTTTCAACCGAATTCGTTGCAATTTGGTATTTTAGTCGAATATGGTAACAAACCGCCCTCCCAAACATTATTAATATGAGCCCCCTTTTTGGGGTAGTCCAAATATAACCCCCTTTTTATATTAAAATATTTATCTGATTTGTTCCGCGTTTTGGATTTGGTTCTAAGACTCTATTGTAATCATTTCACATGCATAGGATATCGAGATTAAAAAGTTGGACGTAAGGTTCGATAATGAACTATATATGAACTATAGCCTGCATTTATGCCTAGCCCTAGCCCATGTGTGGGAGGTACCAAAAGGAGTTGACCGATATTCCCTTACTTCGAACTTGAACTAAGTTTGGAACAAAAATTAAGATGGCCAAATTTGGATGAAATCCAAATTTTCGGAAACGGATTTGTTCCAAAGAAACATGGGATCTAAAACTAATATTTCGATGAGGAACATTTTCACGGTGTCAAAGTATGTACACCCTCATTAGCCATAAGGCTGAGGGTATACTTATATATATAAATGTTTGAATTTTGTATTATGGTTTACATAATCGATTTGTAGAACTGTCGGTATAGGTCAACTTTTTGGTATGTTCCCTATATTTTCATTTCAAGTACCTGTCAATATATCTATGGTAGAGGGTATCCAAATTTCGGCCCGGCCGAACTTAACACTTTTTCACTTGTTCTATTTCAATCCTCTTTTACTTCCACATGACGAATAAAATAGACCAACGGTCTCACAGTGGAATATCGGCTGAACTTGAAATAATAACAATCCTGAAACCTGGTCCTACGATAGGTGATGTGCTCTCAAGCCTTTCATATATTGGTAACAATGCGTGCTATTCAAAAATATAGTTTTATGCTGTTTCTGTCCCCCGCTGTTATTTCACACATTTTTCGGATGAATAAAATAGACCAAAGGTCTTTGTGTTGAATAGATTTTTGGCTTGTCCAGACGGTCAGGCATCCTTTAATCTAGCCCCATCCGAAATATTGACATTACCCACACTAATATGCGGCGGTGGCCATAGTGATTATTGATTTCCTTATCACTGACTGGCTGCAGTGAAATTTTGTTTACACACCCACACACGATGAATGCGACGAAACAAAGATATGGATTCAAAACGAACAAAAGTATTGAATAGTTAAATATTAAAATCGATAATTTCTTTCACCGGAATAATATTCAGTAACATATAATTATACCACATGCAATTAAAAATTATAATGCAATTGTAAGAAAATGGACTTACCCACAAAAATTTCAATTCACTACTTAATTTTTGCAATTTTATTATTTATTTCACTGCACACCGAAAAAATGCAAGGTATTATGTATGTAATTAAATTTTTTCCAAAGAAAAACAAAATGCAAAAATCAGAAAACAAAACAGCTTCTACGACGTAGTAAAATTGTTTTTCGTTTTATGTATTTTGTTTATTTCAAAATTTCTTCACTAGTTTGCACTGAAACTGAGTGATTTTCACAATGGGGTTTCCTCCTTCGTTTGCTTTATTTTTTCGTTATTCTGCAGCAGTTCCAAAATGTGCATTATTTGTCGTGTTATGCGGATTGTTGCAATTAAATGTAACTTTTTTTATGTAAGCTCAAGCCAGTCTTTTTGGCAATTATACGTGGTTTTGTTGTTGTCCAACTGGTCGGTCTTACAGTAATTTTGTGTTTTTCTTTTTGTTTGTTTCGCTCACAATTTCTGTATATTTTGCTTGTGTTTGTTGTTATTGCTCTTGCCGTACTGTGAGGCTTTTGTTGATGGAGTAACGAGTTTGTTTTTTTATCAATCCCATAAGACGCAATATGTTTGTATGTGCGTATGTACTGCGGTATGTACAAACAAAACAAATAATTTTGTTTTTAGAATGTGACAAGAAAACAAGAAGAGGTTAACTGAGACAGAAAGAGGAAGAGAGAAAAAACTCAGCTGTTTTCTGTTTAAGGGTTGCCACGCCTTTTCAATAAAAGTAGAAACAATTTTGGTGATTTTAATGTTTTAATTAAATTCGACTTAGAATATGTGACTCATAATGGCAGTTTGTTTAAAAACCTTACGATAGAGCTCCCAATATTTAAAATAGAAAAAACATAAGAGGACTTTCAGACTTGGCATGTTAAGTTGGCTTTTTTGTTGTAAAAGAATAAAGGAGAACGGCGTCCAAATTAAGGGCTAAACAGAATGCTTGCGTTGACCCATCCGTCGCGTTATATGTTATCGAAAATACAACAACCACAAGGAAACGATATGCTTTTGTGTTATCGTTTCCTTGTGGTTGTTGTATTTTCGATGACGTTCGAGCATTCTGCTTAGCCCTTTAAAGTTTGACGCTGATATTCCTTTATAAATTGACAAATCAGCCAACTTAACAGGGCAGGTCTGAATCCATGAAGCAATTATAAGGTTTTTGTCTCGATTATCTGTCAAATGGACCATCAGCTCAAATGCTCAAAATAAAATTTGAAAAACATCAATGAAAATCTCAAGGCTAGGCCTTCAGTTAACTAAAAGCTGGATAGCAACTGTAGTGTTATCCAAGCTGAAATCTTCGCGATTTGGAAGGCCGCGGAATTGATAAAAAGTCGGAATGCAGAGTTACTTACAGTCATGGTATAATTATTACAAGGTAGGGCACAGCTACCAACTGATTACAAATTTTCTCAAGGTGGATTGTTCCATCAAATCAAAATACATATTTTGTGTATGTGTGCGTATTGTTTTGAATACAATGTCAAATAAATTCAAAATAAATCGAAATATATTCAAGTATAACTCAAATGAAAATTATGTTTTTAACACGTTCTTCGGGAAGCTATTACTTTGTTATGGATGAAACAAACATTTTATGGTATTCCCTACTGAATTTTGGAAAGAAATTATAACCGTTCATTCATTTTCGCGTTTTTAGTTTTGTGTTGAAAAAATGTCAAATAAACACAAACACTTGTTGCGTATATTTATTTTATTTTTGGCAGAAGATGCCACATAGTTGTTTTTTTTTTTTTTCTTAATCCCCTCAAGCTGCCCTACCTTGTATTATTGTACCATGCTTACAGCTATCGGCTATGTTGACCGTGACATCTTGGGTAATGAAAGAACAGACGAATTAGTTAGACGAGGATCTCAATCCACAGATCTAGCATTTGATGACTCATTCCACCCATATGTCATCTTTATCGGAACTTTGAGGCGTTCTTCGACGAAAAAGCTTATGAACTTTGGCACAACGACTTTGACACACTCACTGTTGAACCTGAGCAAAGCTGAAGTGAGAGTAATGACAGGAATCATTACTGAAATATCAGGGCTAGTAAAGGCCCTGGGATCATGATGTAATTGATTACCGTAAACTCTGTCTACAGCATAATTAGAAACTTAGTATTCATTAGTATGAACTTCCAAAACTACATACATAACCCAATCATACACTCCGTTAATTTCAAATTTCAGGATTCCAGCTTCATCCGCGTCTCCAAATTCAAATTGTACAGAATTTAGTAAAGTTTGTTACTTTTCGTATACATGAGCACACGCTTTCAAAACCGCCTCCTTATATCGACCCTACTTCTCAACCTTTATTCGCATTCAAAATTTCAAGTTTTTTGCACTATCCGTGGTCCTTTAGACCAAGAGTGACCCTCACCCAAAGTTTCAAAATTCTATCTTCAGCCGTTTCGTCTAGGCGTTGATGAATCGTTAAAAACCGGGAAATATGTAAAGAGTTATTTGTCACTGACAAAACTGAGCCATATTTGTTTTTGTTGTTCTGTTCTTTTAGTTTGTATTAATCTTTAATTTAGTTGACTCAAACTGTATTACTTTCAGCATAGAAATATGATAAATGAAAATATCTTCCTTCGAAATGTAGGCATATTATGTGTTCAGTGGGAAAAATTGCTAAATAATTTTTATTTATACATATTTTGAAGTTCCGTGCCTTTAAAACTTATAAATAAAGGATGTAACATCCATGGTTAAATCTTGAGAGCAATGTTCAGCTTTAGAAAATATATTTTGTTTAATTTATTGGAAATATGCCAATCGACATACATAAAATTGTATGGAATTTATTTTTCATTTTATTTGAAATTGATATATGAATTCCAAATTAAAATGGATGCCATTATCGATTTCACAAATGAGACTACCTTATGCAATTATGCCATGCTTCTACATATGCAAATGTTTTATAATTATCCATGTATAAACTCATTTTAGACATACTGTACATTTTACGATCATTTTACCATCATCATACAAATTTGATTGGTGTAAACGTAAGCTAACATATTTCCAACCTTGAATCACTTTTTCCCTTCTTTGGATAGTCCAACCATAAATAACAAATATTGGCAACCCTGAAAATTAATTTCCTTTTGTGGCATAATTCGTTTTTATCACACCTCTTTTTAATTCGCTGCTTTTGTTTTGATCCGAAGCTTTATCGCTTATTTTCTCTTTCACGTTTTTCCTGTACGGCGTTGCTTCTATGATGGGAACTTCGAAGTGTTGTCATAGAATAACATAGGGATACGTAGTCGAGAGTAGACTTTTCGATTTTTGCCTCTGACCAAAAAGTCGACATTTCGGTTTTTGAATCCGACTAAAAAGTTGACTGTTCGATCTTTCGATTTTATCAAACCTACTCAAAATCGATTTTCGACTTTTACTTACTATGCAATTTATATTGTAATCAATTATATGTAATCACATTTATATGCAATAGAAAAATCAGGATTTAAGATGTTGCATCATTTACCATACAAATATAAATCACAATTCCAGCTAAAACACAAAACACCGTACTATGCTATACCGATACTGTTTTTATACCAAAAAAAGGTGCAACTGTTCTCAATTAATATTAAATTAAAGTCGCTCGATGCATATAGATTAATTAATAATTCATAATATTTGGTCTGTTCCCGTAATGCAAGAATCTACTACTTTTTACTACGATAAAAAATTTTCCTTAGAAAATAGTAAAATCTAGTAGATTCTTGCAGAACGGGAACAGACCAATACACATTCCATGTAAATCTAACATTAATAACATTCCTTCAATTAAATGTCAAAAACTAGTCTGTCATTGCTTTGTCTGCTTTTCCACAGGCAGATTTTTATTTGGCAAATTTTTTGTTTTCTCTTTTAAAATTTTCGCTTGCTTTTCCATTACCAAATTTTTCTTTGCCAAATTTGCGATTCAAAATACAAAAGAAAGAAATAAACGTCAAAAGTTTTTTAAAGATTTTTTTCCATTATATAAATTGCAAAAATTAAAAATTAAATTTCACTTGCCGGCTGTGTGTCAGTAAAACGAATAGGTTAAAAACGAAATGTCAACAAAATTGTTTTCAACGAACGGAGCAAAGCAGAATATTCGTGTACCGCAAATGCAAATTTTGAACAGGCAAAGTTTTGTTTTTCTTTCTCGCACTCCTCTCTCCTACAAACTCAGAATTTGCCAAATAAAAAATAAAAATGTGCCTGTGGAAAAGCGGGCTTAAACAATATGTGCACCGAGCGGCTGAAATGATTTTGTCCCTTTCAGATTTCAGAATGGTCTGTTCCCTACTGCAAGAATCTACTCGATTTTACTATTTTCTTCGATATCATAAAGGAAAATTCGTTATCGTAGTAAAAAAAATAATAAAAATATATTCAAAGGCCCTAAAAAATAAAACCAGAGATTATGGTGCGGGAACAGATCATAAGGGAATTCGTTACATTTTTTAAAATTTTTAAATTGCAACGCCGTCATACATAGACATTTCAGTATGGCTCGGTTCTTTGACTGCGGTTCTCTTTTAGTTTCCATCCCACTTCATTCGTAAACAATCCAACTCCTTTTTAGTCTCCATCCCACCTCATTCGTAACATTTCCGTCTTCTTTTTTGACTACTTCTTTACCGGGCATTTTGTTTTATTCCATCTCATTCGTAACAGGTGGAACGTTTTTCACTGTTTCTACAGTCGGTGAATTGTTAATAAATAATAAATTAAAATTTAAAGGACGCATATAAAATTGTAAACAATCAATATATCTAATATATCTGCTGTAGAAACTGCAAAATTACAGACTTGGAACGTTTGCAGCAGTTGAGATATGAACGTTCCAAATTGTGGGGGCCACTTTGATGTGAGATCGACGACGTTGTTGCAGAAGCCTTGCGATATTACCGATTCGGCACGTCTATCATTGATGGTTGGTGGTAGCGTAAACAAAACAACTTTGTCTTTTATGGCAGAAGACATTCGCAGGGTGCTTCTGGAGACCTAATCTTCGCATTTCAGGTCTTCTATTGACAGAAACTTGTGTATAAGCCTTCCTTCAAGTTATCCATATAGTACGATCTTCAGGTCTTCTCTAGATAAAAGATCTAAATATATGTTTTAAGAGTTCCCATAATAACACCAAGAGCTCATCTGTAGATAGAATACCCATTTCAGGTATTTTATATATAGGGGTCCACCAGGTCTTCTATACATAGAAGACCTCCATCAGAACACCTTCAGAAAGAAAAAGGTCCTTCTGCAGGTCTCGAATATATATAATGACTTTTTCAAGCATTTTAAAGGTAGAAGACCACTTCCAGATTTTCTTATATATTCTATAGGTGTTCTCTAGATTTAAGACCTTCTTGGGAAATTTTTAAATAAAGTCCTCCTATAGATAAGTCAGACATCTTACAGGTTTTCTTCCAGGTCTTGAATATATAGAATGCCTCCTCCAACCTATAGATAGAATTTTTCTTTTTGACGTTTTCTAGATAAAGACATCCTTCGATTATTTTAGGTTTCCCTTCAGATCACATACAGGTGTACTTCATTGATTGACTCTTCTAGGTCTTGAACATATAAAATGACTCCTCCAAGCCTTTTTAGATAGAAGACCTTCTTTAGATTTTGTATATATTTGGATTGCTAAATTTATTCTATGGTTTGGTTAATTATATAGGGTCGTCTCTACATAGAAGACCTCCATTGGATATTTGCTAAATAAAAGTCCTCTAATGCGAGATGCGCATTCGAATTTTCGGATTTTTTCGGATCACTGGGAAATGTTGTTCAGAATAAGTCGAAGTGGAAGAGCGAGTATATTCACGCGGAATTGGCATGCATGTATTTAAAGGAAAATCGAAATTCAATTTTGAAAATTCGACTTTACGATTTCCTCAAAAATTGAAAGTCGATTTCGACTTTTTGATTTTTCAATACAAAAATTCGATTAATCGTTTAATCGAAAGTCGATTTACTTATCCCTAGAATAACATTAACATTCTCTCTTGAATTTACTACAACCTGTTCTCGTTTCGTGTTTGGGGCAGACAGAATCTAGCAAGCAAAAAATAATAACAAAAACCTTCAGGTTTCCAAAGTGCTGTTGTGTTTTCTAATATTCCCTCCAAAAACCAGCAACGTTCACCAAATTCGGGTAGTGTTCTAGTGAAAAATACGGTGTTACGTTCCACTTCCAAAAAGACCAGACCAATACGCGAAGTACAAAAAGAAACAAATTTAATAATAAAAAAACATCGGTTTCTAATTAAAAACAAAAACAATGTCCACTAGTAAATCACTGCTGTTGCGTCAAGAAAGCGTAGATTCCTCGGTAGCCAATGTCTTACCAAGTTCCCCATCGTTATCCTCGCTCAATCGTTTACGTGATACATTTCGTCGTACGGAAAGTTTATCCTCTCAGTTAAGTGCTATGGTATCAAATGCAGCATCAGCTGCGTCCGGTGCCGTTTTGGGCACCAGCCAATATCAGACACCATCAACTGGTGGTGTGGCATCGGAAGCTTCATCAGCAACCACCTCACAAGTTTCAAGTCCTGTCAAACGACGTAAGCCCGGTGAGTGAATTCCAATTTATTTTTCCTCTCTAGAATTAGTTGTTGTCTTGCTTTATTCAAAACTGTGGGTAGTTGGGGGGATATGAGTTGTTTGTTGTTGTTTTATTATTATAAAATGTATAGATTATAATATTATGAACATTATGTATGCCCATTGTTATTGGCTGTGATAAGGCAACACAAATGTGGATCAAAATATTTATATTCAATATGAAGGCCAAATAGAAAATGCGTGTTATAAAGAATTCTGAAAATATTTATATAAATTAAAGGCAACCTATTTTCGATTGTGATCAAATATGTATTTATATGCATGGGCATACGTGTTCACCTGTGGAAACTTAATTCTAACATTTTAAAAAATAAATTTAAATTGACGTTATATTTCGAGTTCGAGTTTAACAAATTGATGTTCATATTAATCGGGTCGTGGGCTCAATATCTCTTTACTATACAAATAACATACATTATATGGTTGTACTACATATTAGGCTGGGGAAAAAGAATCCATTATTTTTATATGTACTATAGGACTTTATCTAACATGATTCGGATTGTCCGATTTAAGCCAAATATGCACTGTTTTGATGTATGAGTTGTTTGCATTTTAAAGGTAACTTCATAATACCTCTCTCATTGAAGTCCTGCTCTCTATTTGCAAAAAACTCTTGTAGTCGAGTTTCACAATCCTCCCTAGATACAAATTTTTATCGTTGAAGAAATTTTGTAATGCTTGGCGCCAAGTCTGGACTGTATTACGGATGCATTAAAACTTCCCAACCAAGCTCCCGAAGTTTCTGGCGAGTCACTGTAGATGTGTGTGGCCTAGCATTGTCCTGGTGGAACACGAAACTTCTCCCATTGGTCAATTATGTGCGTTTCTGGTCAATCTTTAAACGGTCCAGTTGTTGACAGTCGAGATCAGAATTTAGCTTTTGACCATATGGAAGCAAAATGCATAGCAGAAACTTCCTAGCCGTTAGTCCTGGTTTAGCCACCGTATGAGGTACTTCACCGCTCTTTGACCATGATCGTTTTCGCACAGGGTTATCGTATGTGATCTATTCTCGTCTCCAGTCACCATCCGTTTAAGAAATGGGTCTCTCTCATTCCGTTTGGCCAAGTCTTCGCAGATAGAAATTCGATCCATCCTATTTTTTCTGTTAATTGGTGTGGCACCCAAACATCGAGCTTTTTTATCCGGCTTTGTGTGAATGCTTTAAAACAGTTTTATTGTAAATTTTTAGCTCCTGGGCGATGTTACGACTACTAAATGCCGGTCAACTTCGCAAACGAAATGCATCAAACAAAAAAAAAAACAGCAAAATAATTTTTTTTTACTGCGAAATTTCACCCTTCCGACGAGCATAAATCTGAAATTGTTGCATCGAAATCTATCAGTACAGCCATCTGGCGAAAAAATAATGGATGTCTTTTTCCCCAACTTAATATGAAAAATGTTCGCAGATACTTGGAATGAGGGCTTGAGCAACGAGCGGTATAAAATATAGCATATATAAATATAATCTTGTAGATTATTTACGCAATATGCGAATTTTTCGCATAATGTTTTGTCCATGCCGAATGTTGAGCTTTTATCTTTGCAAAAATTTTAATTTGTGTCAAAAAATGAGAAAGTAGCCTAATGAGAAGGATAAATTCGTCTAAGATTTAACCTTTTAAAGAAATTTTTATAATCAAAATTTCAAAAAATATTTCCTTCGTTAGCGAAGTGAACATCAACGGTGAATGATTTGAACAGAACAAATCATAAATATTTGAAAAAAAAATCCAAATATTTTTTAAAGACGCCGCTTAAAAGTTTTTCAACGTTTCAAATTTAATTATTTCTTAAATCTCTGGTCACCATATATTTTGGGATAGTTCATTAGAGCTCCAATAAGTAAATAAGAATTTGTTCTCGGTCTTCCAATTTCATATTACTTCATCTATTAGCTGGGATTTACCCAGATAGATCTTAATATTTAAAAAAGCATTGACCAGAGAGTTAATTATATCAATTTGATTTTATGGGATTTTTATTTGGTTTATGTTTAACTCCGCTAAATTACAAAGAATATAGTCCAGTGACCAAGAAATACAATTTGATCAGGTGTTCCGTGAAGACATTCCAGTGTCTTTGGAAGTGGAATTCCCAAATTTCACGAATTTTTCAATAGTTAAACTTTCTCAGAAAAGTTAATGTTTTGGAATAGCTGAACATATTTTAAAAATGCCATAGCCGTAATAGAATTTTACTTTTTGACAAATCCCTTATATAATGGTTACACCAAGGTAGATATATAAGGTAGCCGCATCGGGGAATTGGGAACATGATATGTCAACATTGTTAACAAGGCGAAAAATAACTGATTCGCCGTGACATACAAAACTTGAAGCAAATTAAATTCAACCAATCAGAATTCACCATTTTGAAATAATAGTAAAAATATTTGTTTACTTTTTCAAAAATTTTGAAATTGTAAATGCTGGTCCAAATATAAGATTTATGAATGAAAATGAAATCAACTTCATAGTATGGGAATGGTACAAGACGTGACCCATTTTGCTGTTGCTTTAATGACCTCTATGGACTTCAATTGAAATTTAGAAAATAGTAAATAAACATAAAGGCATACAAAACGTGTTTAAGTGTCCACTTCTTCAAATTGAATTTCACCCAGAACCACATAATTATATGGATTTTATTCCAAAAGATGATATTGAAAACATAATTTTGTCTATCTTTTGGAATAGGCCTCATATAATATATGGTTAAGACCTTTTCTTATATTATCTACAAATATATATCGAATACCAAAATCCCGAAAGGTTACCCAAGCCAACATTATGAAAAGAATACCAAACGGCCTTCTTTTAGAGAACAAAATAAGTTTCTTTCATCTTAGATTATTAGGTATATTAACAAAACAATAATGGGGCGTCTTACAGAAACCCAAAAATATATGTCCAATAAATTAACCGAAGAAAAACATATAATCGTTGACAAATCTTCTATAAATAGGCCTTCTCTTCTGGTTAGGAGACCTTTTCTGCAGCTTGAACCCATCTCTCCTTGTTAAATTCTGACTTTCTTCTAATTAAATTCGTCAGGAACGTGACCTCTTATAGATATGAGATCTAATCGTCTGAAAAGTTATGGTTCCATCCCGAAATCTTCTTTACGGCCATATGGTCATCATTTGGAAATCCCAATGGCCAGTATCGATGTCGATTATTTTTCTCCTTTTTTGTTCTTTATTTTGAAATGTTTTCTATTTCTATTTTTTTTTAATTTTTCGTCGAATTAAAATTGTTGTGAGATTTAATGTTACAATCACCTGGTTTGATACGGTTACCTTCTTAATATACCTTGGGCTAAACGGCATTAGCATTAGAACTTCTTACCGGGTTAACCTACATTATGAGGATTTGACATATATACAATGGAAATGACAATTATAACCCACTGGGTTACGAATAGATTAAAAGCATCCTTGCAAAAATATAACCGATTTTTTGTTTTTTAAGGAGTGTATGTTTCGGCAAGGCTTAAAACCTATTTTTCTTGTTTTGCTTTAAATCTTAGATTATTCAAACAAAGTAAATCATGTATTTTATAATTTTAAAACATATTCAATATAAATATCACTCTGTTAGCAACATTTATTTTTAAAATTTACTCTCTCTCTCTGTTAATAACATTTATTCTCTCAAAATTTACTGTTAATTCATATCCTTTTAAAAAGAAATTCACCACCGTTCATCACTGTCACCCACCACCAACACCAGAAACATATGTTTGCCAGCATGAATAGAAAAAATATCGAAGGGGGTTGAAATGGAAGCAACAACACATACATCTGACAATGAACCTGCCACCATAAACACCCCCACCAAATAAAGGACGACGACAACAACGATGGCAAAATAAATATTTCAACAATTCACCACCATTGAATTAAAATTTCAGAGTTGTATTTGGATGAAAAGAAAAAGGAAAATGTCAAACAACACAGAAATCGACTTCGCAAAAGCCCGAACAGAAATAATGAGTACATTCAGCAGCAGCAAGTAGTCGTCGTTGTCTCCAAAAAAGTGGTTGTTACATATATAATTTATTTGGTGAAAAAAGAAGAAAAATATTATTAAATTCGCGACACACACATAAGAAAGGAAATAGAAGTGGAAAATTTCAATTTTAAAAGGAATAAAGCAAATTTGTTTGTTTGTTAAGTTTATGTTTGGTGTTTGTGTTTGAAGAAAAAAAGAAAGAAATATTTTTTATTCGAAAAGTTATTACTTATTTTCATCACTGTGGACTAATTATTTTGCAAGCCTAAAAGTATACTACACAAGAGTAAGGAAAGAAATTTGCCATTTTTTCTAAAGGTAATTTCATTTATCCATCTGTCATGAAAACGCAAAACCCCAATCGACTTCGATTTTTCCCAAGTACTTACTTACTTAGCTGGCTTGTTACAGAACGGTTGTTCCATAAGCCGAGCTTAAAAAAGATTTCCAAGCGCGTCGGTCTTGTGCGCAAGTCCACCAATTTGGAAGACCACGTTCCAAGATGTTGTTTTCTACTTGGTCTTTCCATCTAATTCGTGGCCTTCCCCTTCTACGGGAACCATCCGTAGGCTCATTTTTATATGCCTTTTGAGCTGGGGCTTCTTCATTCATCCGCACAACATGGCCTAGCCACCGTAGTCGCTGCAGCTCAATACGACTGACTATGTCGATGTCTGCGTATAAATTGTAGAGCTCGTGGTTCATTCGACGCCGATATTCACCGTCGACGCAGATCGGCCCGTAGATCTTTCGGAGAATTTTTCTCTCAAACACCCCAAGCGCTGCCTCATCTGCTTGCGCAAGTACCCATGCTTCTGATCCATATAATAGCACGGGTAGTATCAGCGTCTTGTAAAGTGTGAGTTTGGTCTGGCGAGAGGTGGCCTTGTTTCTAAACTGCTTACTTAGACCATAGTAGCATCTGTTGGCCATCACAATCCTTCTCCGAATTTCAAAACTGATATCATTCGTTTTATTTATGGCGGTACCAAGGTATATAAAGTCTTTAACTACCTCGAAGCTGTAGTTCTCAAGTTCCACAGTTGGTCCGAGTCTACTGGACGTCTTGCGCGTTGATACCATCAGCTTGGTCTTCTCGCCGTTTACTGCCAGACCCACTTTGGCAGACTCCTTTTCAATTTGTTCAAAGGTGGCTGTTACCGCTCGCAATGTTCGACCCATTATATCGATGTCATCGGCGTAGGCGAGTAACTGGTGTTGTTTGGTGTACAGAGTGCCATTTCTGTTCACCTTTGCGTTTCGTATGACCTTTTCCAGTAGGATGTTAAAAAGATCACACGACAAACTGTCACCTTGTCTGAATCCTCGTTCGGTAGTGAAGGGCAACGATAGGTCCTTTCCTACTTTAACGGCTGACCTTGTGCCACTTAAAGTTATCCTGCATAGCCGTATTAATTTTGCAGGAATGCCGAACGCAGACATGGCTTTAAACACCTCTGAACGGATAGGGCTGTCGAATGCGGCTTTATAGTCGACAAATAGGTGATATGTGTCGATGTGTTTTTCGTGGGTCTTTTCCAGGATTTGGCGCAGAGTGAAAATCTGGTCTATGGTCGATTTGCCAGGTCTGAAGCCGCATTGGTATGGTCCGATGATGTCATTGACCATTGGCTTCAATCGTTCACACAGCACACTGGATAGCACTTTATATGCGATGGGAAGGAGACTTATTCCTCTATAGTTGGCACATATCGTCTTGTCTCCTTTTTTGTGCACGGGACACAGGATGCTGAGGTTCCAATCATCGGGCATGCATTCATCTAGCCAAATTGTGTTAATCAGCTGGTGCATGCTCCTGACCAGCATCTGGCCACCAGTCTTGAATAGTTCGGCTGGTAACCCATCGGCTCCTGCTGCTTTGTTATTCTTGAGCCGATTAATTGCTTTTATGACCTCATCTTGGCTAGGTGGTATACACTCTATACCATCATCTCCTATTGGTTCTGGGGTATCTTCTTCATCGCCACTATTTGATACTAGCAGCTTTTCGAAATGCTCCTTCCAGATCCTCAACACTCTGTCTGTATCTGTCACCAGGTTTCCTTCTTCATCTCTACAGGAGGATGTGCCTGCACCAAAGCCTTCGGTTTGGTGTTTTACTCGTTGGTAAAATTTCCGGACTTCATTCTGACTCCTGTACATCTCGATTTGCTCACGCTCACGTTTTTCTTGTTCTTTCTTCTTTTTTCTGAAAACACGTTTCTCCTCTCTCCTTTTCTCCCGATAATTCTCCATCACGTTACGTGTTGCTACTGTCTGCAGGGTTGCCCTATACGCTGCGTTTTTCACATCAGTAGCAATACGACACTCCTGATCGTACCATGGGTTTCTTGGTGGTGGTTTTTGGTACCCAATTGTTCTTTTTGCTGCAGTTTGTAGGGAGTGGGCAATTCTTTGCCATTGTGCTTCTATACTATTATCGGGACAAGAAGTGCTTTCTTCAAGCAGATGGGTAAGTTGAGCGGAGTAGGCCTCGGCTACCTGTTGTGTTTGCAGCTTTTCGACGTCGAGTTTCCGTGTTGTATTAGATCGCACCTTTGCTGCAACATTTAGACGGGTGCGTACCTTGGCTGCCACAAGGTAATGGTCCGAATCGATATTCGCTCCTCGGATCGATCGGACGTCTAAAACACTGGATGCATGCCTTCCGTCTATCACAACATGATCAATTTGATTTCTCGTTACTTGATCAGGAGAAATCCAGGTGGCCTTGTGTATATCGAGATGCTTGAATCTGGTGCTGCTAACTACCATGTTTTTTGCTGCCGCGAAGTCAATCAACCTCATGCCGTTGTCGGATGTTTCTTCATGAAGGCTGAATTTTCCGACGGTGGGGCCAAAGATATTTTCCCTTCCAATTTTTGCATTAAAATCTCCTAGCAGAATTTTAATGTCATGGCCAGGGCAACGATCATATGCTGTTTCTAGGCGCTCATAAAATATATCTTTGGTCTGTTCATCTTTATCTTCGGTCGGAGCATGGGCGCAAATTAGACTGATGTAAAAGAACTTCGCTTTTATACGGATTATAGCAATTCGCTCATCTACTGGAGTGAATCTGGAGACAAGGTCTTTTATTCTCCTGTTAACCATAAATCCGCAGCCAAATTCATGTCTCGTTTCATGGCAGCTATAATACAGGGCGTAATCGTCTGATTTACTTACGCCTGTCCCTTTCCATCGCATTTCCTGTAAGGCAATAATATCGGCTTTGTACTTCTTGAGTATATCCGCCAAAGCGAACACTGCCCCTGTTCTGTATAGCGTGCGCACATTCCAAGTGCAGATTCGCAGATCGTGGTCCTTTATACGTTTGCGGGGGTCGTCAACATTAGGGGGGTTTGGTTTTCTTTTTCTTTGCTTTTTCATAGTAGGTTGGGTTTTCCGAGAGTGGGCAACTAACCCGACGCCTCAACCCATTTTTTTATAGTTCTTATGGGTGAACTCGCGGCACATATTAGCTCACTATTTCATCGGGTGATGAGAATAGCTCCCCAGGTGGCACCGCGGGGAGGTCAGTGTCCACAATTGAGATGAAAGAGGGACCAAGATAAGCCTGGGCTTCGCCATGTTAAAGCTAATCAGAGCCGTTGCTTGGTATCTATCATCCCCTACGCCACCCCAAGTGGTCACACATAAAATGACATCAATTCTTTCTGTATTGAAATTACCTACCCGCCGCAACCATGCTCCTCCAACCATGATTTTCATTTCTCTATTTTTAGCCGAAAAAACAAAAACACGACGACGAGGACGAGGAAGAAGAAGTTTCAAGAACAAGTACCTTAAAAATAATACCACACCAACCAAACACCCCCTACAGAATCCTCAATCAGCGACATATTTTTGAAAGACCCCCTTTAAAAAAGGTATAAAAATCATCATTCAATTGGCTCAGCAATTTGGACCATATAGTAGTTGTAGTGGAAGTTAAAGGACAACTTCCCAAGTTAAAGCTGTGAATATGCGTGCGTTGATCGAGGATACCAAGAAACTGAGTGTGAATAATAATAATAACAACAATAATAATAGCAGTAGCAGCAACAATAGCAAAACCAGCGGCACCAGTGGTGGTGGAGGTATTGTTAAAAACACAACAACAACGGGCAGAATTAACAGGACATCTGTAACAACGGCAACTGCAAAAAATAATAGCAGCGTAACTAAAACTACAACAACAAATCAAACGCAATTAAGGCAAAAACAACAACAGCAGCAGCAGTCAACCCAAAGTGCAACAACCAACAACAAGACATCCTTTACCAATAAAGCTATGCAACAGCAACAAAAACAACAGACGACAATAACAACAAATACAACAACCACCAACAGTAGCAGTAATAATAGTACCAAACAGCAGGGTAATTGTCCTCCCCCAGCTGGGGTGAAGTTACGGGCAAAACCGCAAGCACAGCAAAAACAACAACAACAGCAACAAAAGCTGAAGTCAGATAATCATCATAACAACAATTCGTCATCAACAACATCCTCTGCAGCAGTGGTGGCCCCGGGAAAAGTTGATTCGTCATCCACATCATCACCTGGCAAAGTCGCCGCCTTATCAACATCTACGAAGCCCACACATGGCCACAATACCACAAGTGAGGAAATTTCTGGCGGTGTCCAGGATACCATTTATTTATGCAACTTTCGGGTATCCGTTGATGGTGAATGGCTATGCCTAAAGGAGCTGCAAGATATCGATAGTACCCCAGCACCCATTAGTGCTTCGTCGGGTGTATTGGCTGGTAGTGGTGGTGGTGGCGGTTCTAGCAATAATCGCAATTCTCAATACTCGCAAAAGAATAAACGCTATTCGGCTGGTGATCGTCACTCCTATGCGGGCAGTGGCAGCGGCGGTGGTGGCCCCTTCGAGGATAATGGTATATTTGCTTTACACAATTTTATAGCTGGTCGTCGTCTGTTTGTCGATGAGCAAGAGCACGCTTTTAGAACAAATATGCTTATGGCACCACATGCACGTGAAAGTGGTTTTGTTGGTGTTTTCGGTGGTGGTGGCAACGGTGCTTCAAATGAATGGTCAAATCTTTGTAGGTTGCTTTTTATGATATTTTATTTAAATTTAGCAAAAAAACTTGTATACCTACAGCTAAATTATTTTGTTTTCTTTTTTTGTTTCTTTGTACAATTTGGCAATTATTCTACTTTTTATTTGTTTATTTTAATTATTTTTTATTACTTGTATACATATACCTTGCCATACACAGTGCGGTAAAGGGTATTATGTATATGTAATTTAGTAGAGTAGTCTCGGGAATCTTCTGCTCACGTATTTTTGTAATGGAAGTAAAGGTTAGGTTAGTCAGCGACACAGGAGATGCTCAATTGTCTCCGTCTACTCCTCGTCAGTAATCAGTAATATCATGGTCCCATTTAGTGGTAAAGGCCCTGATATTGCAATGACCAGTAATGACTCCTGTTATTACTCTAATTTCAGCTTTGCTCAGGTTGAACAGTGAGTTTGTTCTCTTAGTTGCAGGATTGGCCACATAAATCTTGAAACATTGCAACTATGTTCGTTGTCGAAGAATACCTCAAAATTCCGAAAAAGATGACAGATGGGTGGTTTGATTGAGCAATCGATTGCTAGATCTGTAGATTGAGATTCCCGTCTATATAATTCGTCTGATGTCACCGTGTCCTGCCGGTTGCTGTTAGTGAGTGTTTCCAAAACTGTTCTACACTCGAGGGCGACCTCAGGTTTGATATTACAGGATTTCATGGCTTTAAGAGCCGCCTGACTATCCACAAAGATATCCACCGGTTCAACGACCTATGCATCCAGACTTTTTATCAATTTCGCTGCCTTCCAAATAGCGGAGAGCGGAAGCTTGTAAAACACTAAAGTTGCTATCCAGCTTGTAGGTAAGCTCAAGGCCTAGTCTTTCACAATAGACGTCAGCCCATGTACCTTCTTCCATCTTGGACCCGTCTGTATATAAAGCCAGAGGAGGGTTGCTACGGTTCTAGTCGTCTCTACTAGGGATAACGACATCTTCATCGTCGAAGTAAAGGATGCTTTCCTCATCCAATTGTGATGAAATTTTGAGTCGATTTATGACCCAATTGAAATTGCTGATTACCGATTCAGATTAAATATAAATATTTTATCCGTACTAAAAATTATTTATATTGACCCAAGTTTCAGGCCAAAGAGGGTATATACACTTGCCTCATCGAAATATTGGTTTTAGACCCCGCGTTTCAGAGAATTTGCAATCGATTTACAAATGTCCGTTCGTTTGTCCACCTATCTGGCCAGCTGGTGCACACGATAACTCTCAAAGGAAATAATGGATTCCTTCAAAACTTTACATGTCTTAATATTTCTTCCAAACTTAGTTCAAGTTCGAATATGGGGAATATTGGTCCACTCCTTCTGGTACCTCCCCCACAAAGTGGTCAAAATTGTGCAAAAAATTCATTTTATAATATCATGCGAACGAAATATCTGATTTGAACCAAGCTTTATACAACCTAATATCTTTGCCAAGCCTAGAACAAGTAAAAAGATGGGACCCATTGGTCCTCTCCTTTTGGTACCTCCACCCCACATGCGTTCAAAATTCTCAATATTTATAAATCCAATATCAGTCGAATGGAATGTTCGATTTGAAAGAAGCTTTGCACAACCTATTATCTATACCAAGTCGAGATGAAGTCCGAAGATGGAACCCATTGGTCCACTCTTTTTGGTTTCTCCCCCACATAGGTCAAAATGTTCAATATTTATAAATCCAATATCATGCGAATGGAATGTCCGATTTAAACTAAACTTTGTACCACCTAATATCTTTACCAATCTTAGATCAAGTAAAAAGATTAGACCTATTGGTCCACTCCTTCTGGTACCTCCCCCGCATAAGGTCAACATTTTTAATATTTTTAAATCCAATTTCAGGCTAATGGAATGTCCGATTTGAACCAAGCCTTGTACAACTTATTATCTCTACCAAACCAAGATGAAGTCCGAAGATGGGACCCATTGGCCCACTCTTTGCGGTTCCTCCCACACAAATAGTCAAAATTTTCAATATTTATAAATCCAATTTCAGGCGAATGGAATGTTCGATTTGAAACAAACCTTGCACAAGGCTGCGGGTATATATCTATCGGCAATACCGATTGACACTTCTTTACTTGTTCGGTTCTCATTTGGTAGCAAATCTTTGAAGACCCCCTGCCCTTAATTAGCCCTATGGGTATTTATAAATACGACTAGCCTCTATACAGCCCCATGGGTATTTACAAAGACCTCTGGCCTCTATACAGCTCCATGAGCCTTTAGAAAGACCTTTGGCTTCTATACAGTCACATGGGCTTTAAAAATAACTCTGTCCTGCCCCATGGGTCTTTATAAAGACCATTGACCTCTATACAGCCCCATGGGTCTTTATAAAGACCATTGACCTCTATACAGCCCCATTGGCCTTTATAAAGACCTTTGCCCTTATGGAACGGTTGTTCCATAAGCCGAGCTTAAATTAGATTTCCAAGCGCGTCGGACTTGTGCGCATCTCATCCAATTTGAAAGATCATGTTCCGAAGTGTTGTCTTCTACTTGATCTTTCCATCGGATTCGTGGCCTTCCCCTTCTACATGAACCATCACTCGTATCGCTTTTATATGCGTTTTAAGTGGCGGAATCCGCATCCATACTCACAACATGACCTAGTCAACGTAGTCGCTGCATCTCTATCCGTCTGACTATGTCGACGTCAGAGAATATTTGGCATAGCTCATGATTCATTCGATTCATTCATGGTTCAGATCGGCCCATAGATCTTCCGGAGAATTTTCCTCTCAAACACTCCAAGAGCTGCCTCGTCTGTTTGGGCAAGTACCCATGCTTCTGGTGCATACAACAGCGCGGGTAATATCAGCGTCTTGTAGCGTATGAGTTTGGTCTGGCGAGAGGTGGCCTTGCTTTTGAGTTGCTTACTCAGACCATAGTAGCATCTGTTGACCAACACTTTTCTGCTTTGGATTTCAAAGCTGATGTTATTAGTTTTTATGGCGTTACCGAGGTATATAAAATCGTCCACTACCTCGGAGCTGTAGTTTTCAAGTTCCACAGTTGGTCCGAGTCTACTGGATGTCTTGCGCATTGATACCATCAGCTTCTCGCCATTTACTGCAGGTCCGACTTTGGCAGACTCCTTTTTCAAATTGGTTCAAAGGTGGCTGTTATCGACCCATTAAGTCGATGTCTTTTGGCAATTTCGTTTATTTTCAAATGTAATCTGAGGAACACAGATGGTGCGGAGATCACCTTAAATTCTGTTGTGATTTTACGTGGGGTAAAATTATTATCGACCCATTAAGTCGATGTCTTTTGGCAATTTCGTTTATTTTCAAATGCAATCTGAGGAACACAGATGGTGCGGAGATCACCTTAAATTCAGTTGTGATTTTACGTGGGGTAAAATACGATTTGATTTTTTTTATGTTTTGAATGTTTGTGTGGCTAATCCCGCCCAGAGAATAATGGCATCACTGAATTTCGGTCATTATCTTCAAGACAAGATTTTCTGCCATCCACTATCTGCGAATGTGTCCGATAGCATTCAACCCTGATCTCCTTATATGGAGCAGAACATAATTAAGAACCTATCCGCTTAATTTCCTCAAAGTCTAAATTCCAACTCAAGTTCGTTAAGAATATTTCAGAACTTTGTTCTCTTTATTAGGGAAATATATAAACCACAGAAAAAATAAGTAACAAATAAATAGTTAGGAAATAAATTAAAAAAGCCTGTGTTCATACTTTATCGAACATAACAAAATATCTTTTTTCAAATTATCCCACTAAATAGATGAAAATGTTGTTTCCCAGCTGGATTTACTCTGAAATTTGGATAAGGGAAAGAAAAAGATTTTATAACAAAAATTCTATTTAAAATATTCAAAACTATACATTACTCTTTGCTAGATTTTTCGTTTTCCCAACTTCTCTACGCTTTTCCACCTTGTTATCATTTTTATTATTAACAGAGGCAGCTGCAGATGTTGTGGGTTTTTCATTAATCCGTACTGCCTTTGGAGGAGGAGATTTTAATTGATTCGTATCCTCTGCCTCCGAAGAAGAATAATTTAATGACATTGTCTCTATAATTGCAGGGCCAGAATGTTTGGTACGAAAACATTTCGGTGGTATTTGACACATTAACGAAGACGATGATGAGGAACCGGTGATACTTCCTGCATATTTCGATCTTTTCAGATTATTATTTCTCATTGGTTTACCACCACCATGCAGTACCGATTTTGATTGGGCATTTAACAATTCAGTTTCTTCATCATCCTCATTGTCGTGTGCTCCAGATGATTTTCTTTTTGGATTACCATAGCCCCGCAGACGCACATCTTTGTTGCTGGCCGGTTTTTTCTTTTTTAATTTAAGCCAACATACAATGGCCACCATCAGCAGAATTATTAGGGGTATTGTTACCACCAACACTATTATATAGAGTGGTATTTTATGGAAATTCATATTCAATTTGTCTTGAAAACTTTGTGTAGTTCCTTGGGTGATATTTTGTTGCTCTTTTTCCAATGGAGAGGGATTTTTTGTTTGTTCTTTAGGTTTATTTTGTTTCGATACTTTATTTGCCTTGTCACCGACTCCTCCCCCGTCTTCTTCCAAATAATCACTATAATCTCCATTATAGTGATCATAGTTATCTGCCGACCACAGATTTTGTTCGTGTTTAGATTTCCTTAGGATATCTAGAAATTCTTTGGATTTCTCCTCTCCCAGACTTGCGGAACTTTTCTTTTGCCTTAGCTCCCCTTGTTGGTACTCCCTAGGCTGCCATTTGTATTGCTTTTTCCTTGATGGTTTTCTTCTTATGGTTTCTAAAATTTGTAAGACCCCACCCAATCCAGGATAAAACACATCATCGGATAAATGAATTTGTAAATTTTCCAATATCCAACGTTTTAATTCACGCTGATAACAATCGACAGGAATTTCTTCATAATGATAACATTTCCTCAGAGTTTGATAAAATTCCAACACGATATAAGCCGATCGGGGAGATTTTAAATCATACACACGTTTCCTCTTAAACGGCAACCACAAATTACCCAAATATCCCTGATCATCGTCTGCTTCTAATTTCGGTAATGCCACAATCATTTTATCCGTATCGATATTTTCGTTTTCTAATATTTCCAAACGATCGCAGGAGGCAGAAGAACGATCATTATTAAAATTAATTGTCAGAGGTTCAATTTCCACAATATCCAATTCTTGTAGAACATCTTCCAGAGCTGCCTGCCAACCATTACCATTGGTATTGAGTAGATTTTTACATTGTTGATGTAGAGAGAGGATATTCTCTATCTGCGACAGGCTTGCCAATCCCGCATAATAGGAATATTTTGCCACCGGAATTAAATAGAAATTTAAATATCCACCTAGAGTATCGAAATAGACCTTTTCGAAGAGATTACTTGTGGATTCTGTAGATATTGTCGCTATCAGCTGATGACAGGTTTGGAAATATTCCATTAACACCATTATCATTTCATCTGTTAGGAGGGTTTTTGGTAGATCCTTTGGTATTAGATTCTGAAAATGGAAATAGGAGTTTTTTTTATTGGAAATTATTTTTTAAGGAATATTTTAAAAAATCAGACGTCCTTACGAGGGCAATTCGGAAAGTTGTTAGCCGGTTTAAACCGAAAAAGTTAAGTGTTTTGAAAACTTTTATCTCTGTTATGAACACATGTTAAATTTTATTTCGATCTGGCAACTCCTTCATATATAAACAGGTGTTCAAAAAAGACGCATCAATAATAATATTTTAACCATGTCGTTTTAATATTGGGGGGTTGTGACTTATCCGTCCACTCCTTCTAGTACCTCACTCATAATGGGTCAAAATTGTGAAACTTTGTAAATCTTATATGAAACGAACAGATTATCCAAATTTCATCCAAACTTTTCTCATCGTAATATTCGAATCCATCGAACGAACTCTTCAGCTACCTTCACCATAATGGGTTAAAATTTTGAAAATTTGTTAATCCAATAAAATTGGTATAGATTTTCCGATTGGATTTCAAATGTGCACATCGTTATATTTCTTTCAAAACTAATTCAAGTTCGAAAATGATACCAATCCGTCCCTTCTTGTATCTCCCACACGAAGTAGTCAAAATTTAGCTAAAAATAATTTTTTTGTATTATGCGAACGGACTATCCGATTCGCATAATACAATATACTAACTAATTTTAATAATGTTGGTAGATCGAACTTATCGGCCCACTTCTTCTGGTACCTCCCCACACTGGGTCAAAATTTTGAAAATTTGTAAATCTCACATGAAGCGAACAGATTCCTATTTTATATAAACTTTGACAATGGTAATATTTTATCTTACATAGATCTAGTTTGAAGATGGGAACCGTTGGTCCACTGTCCTCCTTTACCTCCCACAAGAAGAAATGTTGCTGAGAATTTATTTTGTAAAAACATTCGAACGGACTATCTGATTTAAACTGAACTTTGTACAACCTAATATTTTAACCATGTCTGTATAATGTTGGGAGATCGGCCTTATCGGTCCAGTCCTTCTAATACCTCCCCACAAAGAATCAACATTTTTAAATTTTTTAAATCTCACGAAATATCCAATTTCATCCAAACTTTGCACATGGTAACACATTTACCTTACATAGATCAAGTTTGAAGATAGGACCCGTTGATTCACTTCTTCAACATTTTGAATTTTTGTTAATCAAATATCATGATAATGGAATGTCTGATTTGATTCAAAATTTCTAGATCGTAATATTTTGCAAACCTACATTAAATCTTAAGAAGGGCCACCCTCTTCTGGTACCTCTCCAAAGTTGGCCAACTCTTTGATAAAAATATAGACCTTAAATAAAGCGAATAACCTGTGTTTTTTCCGTAGACCTCCGAAGAACTTGGGCTGAGGATTTAAATCTGTCGGCAACATCGACTGACAATTTTTTATTTATTTTTTTAATCGGAATATTGTGATAGTTTTCAATAATTATATTGAGAGCGTCTCATATACCCATGGTAGTCGGTCCGTCCGAATTTTGTCCTTTCCTTACTTCTTACCTCAAAATCTCTGCGTATTATCAACATTTGAATGTCCTCTGCAGAAAAACACTTCTGTGGGGAATTTCCAAAAAGATTTGTGCCTAGGAAATTGTCTATATTCAAACTATCAGACTCCTCCTCCTCATTTGTTGGACAGTCTTCAACTTCTTCATGTTTGTGGGAGGTTATAATTTTGTTTCTCATCATTTTTGTAATGCCTTTTAACTCATTATTATCATCATCGTGTTTTTGTTTTGCTGCCTTATTCATTTTATTTGCATTTGAATCATCCTGTGGCTCTTCTCTCGAAGGAGTTTCATAGAAATTTTGAAAATATTTGACTTGATAGTTGGGAAAAATGTCATTGCTGGGTGGATTATTAAAATCTATAAAATTTGGCATATCCTTTTGCTTCATATAAGTAAGTCCTGCATTTTTAACGGGTAACTGCTGCTGTGTGGGATAATTGCCAACACCATCATATTTATTATTATGTATATATTGCTCTAAATGTGGTTGTTGTTCTTGTTCCTCAACGTTATTGTAATTCTGTGTCGACCAGCCAGCTGCTGTAAAAATATTTCGGCTATTTTCTTCTTTTTTCTTCGTATCTTTAGGTTTTGTTAAATATTTACTAATCAGCTTTTGGTCATCAACTTCCCTATTATTATCCTTATTGTGCACCACATTGAAATAATCCATTTTATCACCATCATAATTTACAGGATATTTTGTTGCAACATTATCGTAATTAATCTTGTTATTCACCTTGCCATCATATATTTTTTCTTTTGCTCTACCCGAAATTTTCATCAAATCCTTGTGCCTTTCATTATTCAATGCCGTTTGCACTTTAAAGTCATCACCAAAATCTGTTGTATCGCTTTCAGCCGCCGCTCCTATATCGATAATTGGCTTTTCCACAGTTCGAATATTCCAATCGTATAGATCGACAGCCGAACATGTCGAAGATATTATTGCAATAACTATTAATGTAAATTTCAAAATAATTTCCATATATTTTCAATTTTTCCTTCTAATTTATTATTTATGTGTTGTATTTTCCAAGAAAATATTATTTTTCTTTATTTTTATTTTGACACTTTCTTTTTAATTTCATTTGCAAAGAAGAAGAATTAAGATTTTGAATGGTTGTAAAAAAAATTGGGTTTTGGGATTAATTTTGAAAAATGTTTTCTATATGATTGCCATAAGTTCCATGGGAATGCAAGACGAATTTTAAAAATGGTTGTATTATTAGTACGTTTACATTGTTCCGTATTTATTAAATCCCGTAGATCTAAATTATAAATTCCATTACACATATGTGAAATAAATCCTCATAGACGAGGAATCTTTACCGGATTCCTCATTAAAATGCCGTTCATAAATGGATCTTTTGGGGACTTCTGTAGATTGACAAATTTTCCTTCTTTCTTCTCGATACGTCCACCTCATGTAAAGCAGTATCCACTGATTTGCCTTTTATGTCGGCATGCTGGATTTGTTAATTTTATTGGGGTTGATAGTATTCCTAATGTCAGAGTCTAGTATCTTTTCTAGAGTCTTAAGTAGAAAGGAAGAGAGGCTAAAGGAAGAGAGGCTATAGTATTTAGGTAGCGTATGACTCGGTTCCAAGGCCTTCTGGATTAAGGTCACCGTTACTTCTTTCCATAGACTTGGTATGTACGATAAAAGCAGCCAAGCCCTAAAAAATGTTCTGCAAAATGACCAATACATCGTTATGCCATCTGGGCCTGGGGATTTGTAGGATTGAAAGCTATTTATTGCCCATACCAATTTTGGGTAGCTTGTAGTATTATCTATCAATATCTCCCCTTCTCTGGCTAGAGTCATATGCCGATGCGCACACCGCATTTCGTCATTAGGGTCCTTACAACCAGGGAAGTGGGTTGCTGATAGAAGATCAAGAGTCTCTCCGTCGGAGTTTGTCCACGCCCTGTCGCTTCGCTTAATACTACCTATAGATTTCGAACCTTTAGATATTACTATGGGAAATCTGTCCGCTTCCTTCACTCCTTCGATCGACTTGCTATAGCAAACCCAAGACCTCCCCAACAAAGGTTTAAAATTTTCAATATTTTTAAATCTAATATAAGGTTGATGCAATGTCCGATTTGATCCTAACTGTACATATCGTAAAATTTCTTTCAAACTTCGAAGTTAAGAAAATCGGGCCAGTTCTTCTGATAACTCCCCAACAAAATGGTCAAAATTGAGCTGAAAATCAATTTCATAATATCATGCGAAAAGAGCATCCGATTCAAATCAAACTTAGCATTTTAACTTGTTGGGAGATGCCACATATCGGTCCTCTTCTTCTAGTACCTCCCCACAATGGGCCAACATTTTGAAAATTGGTAAATCTCCTATGGAGTGAATAGAATATGCAAATTTCATCCGAACTTTGCAAATCGTAATATTTGTACTTAGCCTAGATCGAATCCAAAGATGGGATACATCGATTCGCACCTTTGGCACCTGCCCCATAATGAGTCAACATTTTGATCAGTTGTTGATCCAATAACAACGGTATGAAACGTCCGATTCGATGTCAAATGATCACATCTTAATATTTCTTTCAAATTTAATTCATGTTGGAAGATAAAACCCTTCTCGTAAGGGACCCGTTGGTCTCATCTTTCTGGTAACTTCCCCACAAAGTGTCAACATTTTGCAAATCTCCTTTGAAAGATCTCTTGAGTCTTCTAAAGATAATAAAAACCTATAGAGAGGAAATAAATAGAAGATATTTTGCACCTTCTATTGATCCCTTGCATCTTCCTGTGGTCCAAAAATCTTGAAAACTGTCAAATAGGGATGGAAGATCTATATAGATCTCAAAGATGAAGGAGCTATTGGAACTTCTAACAATAGAGGACATACAATTCTCAAAATATAAAAAAACTCTCTAAATGGTCTAATTCTTGGTTAGCCACAATTCTTGGTTGGTGACCCACAGATCCGCAATAACGAGAATTCCTTCTGCAGGTACTCCTTGCCAAGAACATCCCTAGTCAGAAGACTTCCATATGTTCTCTGACGTCAATACACCATCTAAAGGTATTTTCTTGCTGAAGCCATTCTGATAAGCAGAACCCACACCTCCTTCATGTCTTTTACAGTTCGAAGGTCTTCGATAGGTTTTATATGAGTGAGGGGTCTTATGAACTTCTAAATATGGCCTTAATAAGTTTTTCATACGTTTTAGTCCAACACGGACCTAGTAAAGTTTTGATATAGTCAGAATAACTTATAAATCATCTCTATACCTTGCAAATCCTCTACACGAATTCTATAGATCATATATAGACCTTTTACTGGTCTTTAATATACACAAATTCTTCTCAAGACCTTGCAGAGAACAACCGTAGCCAGAAGACTTTTTGCGGGTCTTCTGTATCGATGTTTAAGTCTGTACGTATCAGACAGGTAGATTTCACTTTATATACTTAAATATTTCGGGGATTTCTTTTTTATTTTAAATTCGTCTTGCATTTTCAAGGACTTCAAATTAAAATCGAAATACTCTAAAAAAATCCGTACTCATTGTCTATTTGCCACTTTTCTTTTGTGTGTGTGTGTGAACAATTGGTATTTTCAGCACGTGATCCAGCCGAAATTGAACGCAGTAATTTGGTAAATATTTGTAAATTAGTAGTCAAAGAGCTACTAGAACAATCGGTACGCTATGGTCGGATGTTGGATTCGGATCATTTACCATTGCAACATTTTTTCATTGTCATTGAACATGTGCTGGGACATGGTTTGCGAACAAAAAAGGTAAAATAACAACAAAAACAAGTATTTCCCAGTACAAAATTAAGAAAAAAATAATCTTAGGGTTTATTGGGTCCACGCAAAGAGCTGTGGGATCTATTGCAGTGTGTTGAAACCTATTGTCCTGAGGCACAAGATATAACAGCCAGTGTACGTGATTTACCCACGGTGCGTACACATATAGGTCGTGCCCGGGCCTGGTTGCGTATTGCTTTAATGCAAAAAAAGTTGGCCGATTATCTGCAGGCGTTGATCGAACATCGTGAAGATGCTCTCTACGATTACTATGAACCACATGCTCTCATGATGAGTGATGAGGTATTATAACTGTTCCTTCTTATTATGGAATTCATCTTTATTTTCTGATTATTTTTCATCTACCTCCCATTTTTCAGATTGTTATAATAATGGGCATATTAGTTGGCCTAAATGTTATCGATTGTAATTTATGTGTTAAAGAAGAAGATTTAGACTCACAGCAAGGTGTTATCGATTTTTCATTATATCTACGTTCAAGTTCTCGCAACAATGATATGGAAGAGGACAGTAACCAACAGCAACAAAATCAATCACAAACAAATATGGATGCGAATGGTCAGGGTAATATGATTGCTGTATTGGATCAGAAAAATTATATTGAAGAATTAAATCGTCATTTAAAGTGAGTGTTTTTGGTTTTCGAAAATGAAAAGATATCAGAGAGAGAGAGAGAGATGGAGAAAGAGAGGAGGAGAAGCGACCTCGTGTGCAAGCTCTTTTACAGGCGAAATTTTTTAAAAATTTAAGAATTTTCTAGGCTCTGAGACGATCTAATAATCTAGCTTGGAAAGAAGAATTTCAAGATATTTTATCTTAGCAGTAAAACTTTCAGAAGTTCTTAATGGAGTGAAAATTAAATACAGAAGATCACTATATATAGGTAGAACCGGAACATAGGTTTCCTATAAAGAGAAGATGTACCAAACGTTCCGACTTTATACACCTTTTTCAAATATTATTCAAAACGTTTCAATTGCAGTTCGAGAATTTCATTTGTAATTCGAAAACTCAATTTGCAATTCATAACATTTCACTTCTATTAATGATCTTATTTCAAATGTAATTCGAGAATTCCATATGTAATTTACAACATACAATTTGCAATTCGATAATTCCATTTGCAATTCATAACATATCAGTTGTAATTCGAGAATTTCATTTGTAATTAATAGAAAACCTTTCGAAATTCAAACAATTCCATTTAAAATTCGTAAACTTCCATTTTAAATTCCATGTATTGCATTTGAAATTAATAAAATTCCATTTGAAAGTTACATAATACCATTGGAAATTCTTAAGATTTGATTTGAAATACATAATATTTCATTTGTTTTTCATAACAATTAATTTTATTTTAAAATTGAAATTTGTAGTGTTTCATTAGAAATTCAAAGGAATCCGTTTAAAATTCAAAGAATTCGGCTTGAAATTTATAACATTTCACTTGTAATTCAAAATATTTCAGTTGCAATTCGTAACAATTCATTTCAAATTCATAAATATTCTTTGTGTTTTACCAATAATATTTTTCGAATTTAAAATGAAATGTTATGAATAACAAATGAAATGTTATGAATAACAAATGATATGTTATGTATTTCAAATTAAATGTTATGTATTTCAAATGAAATGTTATATATTTCAAACGAACTTTTATGAATTTCAAATGCAATATTTTGAATTTCAAATGGAATACTATGAATGTTATATATTTCAAATGAAATGTTATATATTTCAAATGAAATGTTATACATTTTAAAGGAAATCTTATGTATTTCAAATGAAATGTTATGAACTGGAAAACTGAACTGTTATGAACTGTTCAAAAAAGACGCATCCGCAATTTTTTACAAGGGAAAAATTAGAAATGCGTGCTTTCATTGTAAAAAATTGCGGATGCTTCTTTTTTGAACAGCTGTTTCTATATGAAGGAGTTGCCATTTTATTTTCGAAGCCTTCTGCAGATAGTAGGCCCTTTAACGTCATCCTATAGTTGGAAAACTTTTTTTTCTGTTTTTACCGAGCTTTTTGTGCTACGCTAAGAAGTTTCCGAACTGCCCCTGTAGGTTTTATTTTCGAAGCCTTCTGCAGATAGTAGGTCCTTCAACGTCATCCTATAGTTGGAAAACTTTTCAAAAGTCTTCTATAAACAGAATATCTAGATTTTGAGTAGAAGTCCTGCAATGACGACAAACCTTCTACATCTGAAACTTCTACCGCAGATTTACTAAAAATGTTTTACAGAGGTAAGAGGTATGTTCTTTATCTAGAAAAAAATTTAATTTTTATAATCGGAAGATATTCTATAACTTTCATTTATATTCAGAATAAAATCCGTAGGTCTTTACTCCTAGATGTCATTTATAAACACATGACTTATCCTTTTATTTTTTGAGGTCCAAAAACAGGTCTCTTATAAGCGGAAGACCTTGTAGTCAGAATAGCTTCTAAATGTCCTCAATATCTCGTGAAGCCTCCACAAGTATTCTATACGCCAAATACAAGTCCGAAGTCAGATATCTATTTCTAATTGGAAAGTCTTGCATAAATTCGGAATTCCATATAAAGGTCGGTTCATTATTAAGTATTCCGAGGATAGAACGTGCTTGTAACTGACGTCTACTAGTCAGAACATTTTCTCAATGATATTTGTATTAGTCTTCAATTAGTTTTAGTTTTTCTGAGGTCTTCATAGAGGCCTTTCTTGAGAAGAAAGTCTTTTAATTTTTGTGTCTTTTTATAGGGTTTTTATTTCGGCTTCTGGTAAATGAAATCATTTTGACAAGCATTCTGTGGATAACGGGTTTTGCAGAGAACTTACGCATTTCCTCTATAGTCAGAAGACTTTTTGCAGGTCTTCTAAAGGACATATTTTGTCTAAAGTCGTTTTCTTTGAAAGATGTTCTATGTGGAAAATTTAAATTACAGTTAAAATCCCTTTTATATATCTTCTATAAGAGAAATATCTTTCGAAGCGTCTTCTATAGTCTGAACTTATTTTCAGTGTCCTGTAAACCGAGAAGAACTTCTACAAGTCTTCTACAATGGTATTTTATAGCCTTTTATTTCGACTTGTGGACGAAAGATCTTCCAGAAACATTCAGCAGATAAAATACTTTCAATGTGCGATCCATAAGTAGGAAATAGTTTTTAATAGTCTGAATAACTCCAAAGGACTTTTAAAATCTACTATCGAATCACCTTTTACAGGACTTCTACAGCCTTTTATTTATTTTAGCCTTTCAGAAGCCTTTTGTACATAAAAGTCCTTTAATCTATGTTCCATAAGTAGGGTCCTATATATCCTTATATTTTTGTAACCTTCGAAATACCCTCAAGAAGCCCTCTGTACATAAAAGAACTTGGAGAGGTCCCCCACAGAATACCTTATCTTCTCTCTTTCCCCATCACTCTCAATTTCTTCGTCGTCGCCGCATTATTCAAAAATTTTAATAAAAAAATAACATTCGAAAAAACTCTGCTGCAGCGCAACGGTGGCAAATTTGCAGGCCAAAGTTGAATCGTTGACCACAACAAATGCATTAATGAAAGAGGATTTGGCTATAGCCCGAAACAGTTTGTTAGCATTACAAGCCGAAAATCAGGCTATGAGGCAAAATTCTATAGCAAGTATGTTATTTGTATTATTTCTCTAAAACACTGAAAAGAAACACTGTTAAAAATATTCAAAAATTTCCTTAAAACCCAAAAGATGTTGGACCCCCATCATTGAATTCCAATCAGAGTGGTGGTGGTGACAATATTTCAAATAATTCCAAAGACAGCAACGATAAAAATGCTGTGGAAGCTCTGAAAAACGAATTGGATAAGGAAAAGAAAAAGACGGTGGAATTGGAAAAAGAATTAAAACTGCAAATCGCTTTAAAAGCTGAATCGGATATGGCTATGAAACTGCTGGAAAAGGATATACATGAGAAACAGGATACCATCGTTTCGTTACGGTTGCAATTGGATGAAATTAAACAAATCAATTTGGAAATGTATCGTAAATTACAGGTTGGTAAACATTCCAAAATTAAATACTAAACTCAAAATAAAATAGCAGAGGCAGATTGTGAATTCTCGCAACAACAACAAACATCAATGTTGTTAAGCGTAAGAAGAAGAAGCATTCGTTTCCATCACTAAATCAATCATAAACATCATCATCATCATAAAAAATGATCAGATCATCAATGAAAAATCAGATCACAACTAACCCCCCAACTCATTCTTGGAGACCTAACCTCAATTTTTTTTTTTTTTGGTTTTCTTTTTTTAATTTATTTTTGTGTTTAATTTTTGTTTTATTTATTTTTTTAATAATTAACTGTTATTGTTGTTGAAATACCATTTTTTTAATTTTTAAAAATATATGGCTTACAGAATTTTTGTTTCAAAATGGCAGCTACTTTTATAAGTTTTCTATTTGTAAAACTCCTCCTCAACTATTTCATATCCTACATCCATCATCATATTTTGAATAAATATCAAAACAAACATATCTTAACCAACAACCATACTCCCACTGCTACTACAAATGCTATTGCCAATACAACAACAACACATCCGGAACGCTGAAATTAGGAATGTGAAGATGAGCTGACACAAAAGGGTGAAATGGTGGCACGCCTACAAAACAAAGCCTCGCAAATCGGTAACATTTTACAATCACTGGAAAAGAAATACGAAAATAAAATGGATACATCCATGATGGGATCGACTGTAGCATCGGCTGCGGAAAAATCACCCACTAGTCGTCGACAACAAAATCTCCAGATATTCGAGGCCCTCACCAAAAAACATAAACAAGACATTGGACCACCGATGAAACGTTTACATTTAAAAATGGATGGTATACCGCCATTTAATCCAAATAATTATCGTAAATCACCCTCTGCAACATCGGAAAAATTCCATGAATCCATACCGGAGGTGAAGACACCAATGTCAGCGAAATCTCTTAAACTTTGTATGGATGAGGGTAATGTTGGAACTGGAACTACTACTACTGTTGATGATCCTCAGCATCACGACAATACACAACATGATAATAAGAATGCTGCGGATGCAGATACAGAAATGCCACCGGTAGCCGCCTCATTACCCAATAACACTACATCAACTGCAGCGATGAGTACATTTTTTGCAGCAGCAACAACAGCAGCTGAAGAAAAAACGCCAACAGCTGCTGTCCCAGCAACAACGGCTGTTAATTAAAAATTGAAAAAAAAATTCTCTATTTTTTCGTATTTTAGAAGTTTAACAACCATTTATAAGTATTTTGTTTAGATTATATATGAAGTTAATTGCATTTAGTATTTAGTTTTAATATTATATAGAGATTTAAAATCTCTATTCTAAAAAAAACATCGAATAGATGCACCCATATCGTCTTATACATGATCGATCAAACTATTTAAATGTTAACAAATCAGATTTTTCCCAATTCTTAATTTTATAGAACAAATTTTCCCAAGTGGACTGTTATATTCCACAATGATCGCTTGAATTAAAGGGGCACATACGAGGGAAGTTCGGAAAGTTCTTAGCGTAGCAAAAAAAGCGCGGTATAAAAAAAGTTAAGTGTTTTGGAAACTTCCATCTCTGTTATGAACACATGCTAATTTTTTTTCGATCTGGCAACTCCTTCATATAGAAAGAGCTGTTCAAAAAAGACGCATCCGCAATTTTTTACAATGAAAACAAGCACTTTGCTAGACTAAGAACTTTCCGAACTGGCTTCGTAAATGTCGAACTGGTTCCAAAGCCTTCTGGACTTGCACTTGTCTTACAACACCTATATATTTATAGGATACTCCTCAGAAGATATTGTACTAGTGTTTTTTTGTGGAACGAATTACTTCGGATATTTTATCGCTAGAAAATCAAGTCTTTTTACCTTTCTTATAGCTTGGAAAAATTATATAGCTTCCTGGATGTTGTTTATAGACTCATGACATTCTATAGGTCTTCGATAGGCATAAGATTTTGTTTTATTATTTCAAAAACTTCCGAAAAAACTCATGTTCAACAAGTGTACTGTTATGTTCCAGGATGTAGCCTGCATTGAATCGTCGAAGGTACATATACAACGTGAGATAAAAAAACTGCAACAAAGTCAAACGCCATAATTTTTGCATTTTTTTTAAATTTTATTGAATGAAAGCAAAAAATGTCGGAAATAGCATCAAATTGTATAATAAATTTAGATTTGTTCGAATTGGTCACCTTTGACACGAATTATGGTCTTCAAACGGCCAATGAAACTGTTACACGCTGTGCGAATGTTGCTCTGCGGTATTTTGACCCATTCCCGGCGAAACGCTTGCTTGAGGTGATCGACACTTTGGTATTTTTCTGTCCCAACCTTGCTTTCCAAAATACTCCAGCAGAATAATAGTCTAACGGATTGGTATCCGGAGATTTTTGTGTCCATTGTGCGCTGGAAATGAAGCGATGAACGTCATTTTGTAACCATTCTTGGGTGGCGCATGCTGAGTGCGATGGAGCTGAGTCCTGTTGGAATGTCCAAGGTCTGCGGCATTTATTCTGATGCCACGGTCAATTAATACGAGCGGAGATCGACCATCGGCTGTTATGACTGCCCACACCATCACCATGGCCGGCGCTTGAGTTCTGGTGGCCAGCTGAAGGTGCACATTTTCAGCTGACCTCTTTGGCAAGTAAACATAATCATTTTGACTGCTGGACAACGAATGTTTTCTCATCGGAGCAAACAAAATTCGTCTATATTCGTTCTGTTGCGGTGTAAGTTCTTGTACTTTTTGGAATTTCAATGGCTTTACCCCGAGCTCATATTCCAATATTTGCCGAATCGGCCACTGCTTGCTTAACGTCGGGCTATGCTACCAATATCACGGTAACGAACGATGGTACGATACACAAAACCATTCGCTATTGTTTGTTTTCATTTGCAAGCGAATGTCAGAAAGAATTTCAACCATCAAACGAAACAAACGATCGGCCAAACGCGAACATTCGTTTTGCGAATGCTCGTTTGGTAAAGAACCGCGATAAATTCATTCGTAAAATGAGCCCAAAACGAAAATCATTCGCAAGCGAATTTTACATTCGCTCACGAATAACAACAAAAATTCGCGAATGCTCGTGACTTCTCACACATTCATTCGTTGTGTGTGTTTACTTTTTTATGATCTTTTTATTTGTTGTTGTTTTTAACAGCGCTCGTGAGAAACGAATGTTCGTGAAAGATCGAATCGAATTCTCGCCGTGAGCATTCGTGAGAAAAAGCATATTTTAATTCGTTCGCCGTACCCTGCTTTTTGGGTTATGGAGTCGAAATAGCAGGAGTCTTGTTGCTTAGTGTAGATGATCTTCAAATTTATCATAATACTTCGTGCATAACCACTTGGAGCACAATGTCTCCAAAGGAGATCTGGGCAATTTAGTACGATAATGTACATTTTTTTCTTATTCTTATCTGGTATTATGATTTTTTGTTATTATAAATAATATACCATATAGTAACATGTTTTATTTGTAAAAAAAATAAATAAATAAAGCAAGACAATTAAATGTATTATAATATATATTTAGTTTATAAATTATAAAAAAAATATATACTAAAAAAACACAACTAATTTATGCCTTTATAATTCAAAAAAAGTAAAAGAAAAGAACATGTTATAAAAAATATGAATATAAATTATATAATCCATAGTAAAAATAACTATATATACATACAAATATACTATATGCGAAATATTTTATTTGTAAAATAAAATAACCTACACCTTTTTTAAATTGTATTCAAAACATTTCAATAGCAATTCAAGAATTTAATTTTGTAATTCGAAAACTCAATTTGCAATTCATAATAAATCGTATTCAAAACATTTCAATTGCAATTCAAGTATTTCATTTGTAATTCGAAAACTCTAGTTGCAATTCATAACATTTCAATTGTAATTCGAGAATGTAATTGGTAATTTAAAACATTTCATTTGAAATTTTAAACTTTTAACATGAAATTAAAAAAAACATTTGAAATTTAAAAAAAAATCATTTGTAATTTTGTATATTTCCATTTGAAATTTGTAGAGATTTTTTTTTTAACTTCAAATAAATTTATTTACAATTCACAGTATTCAATTTGAAATTTATAAAATTCCACTTGTAATTCATAATAGTTCAGATGTAATTTGTAACAATTCATTTCAAATTCACTTTGTGTTTTACCAATAATATTTTTTGAATTTAAAATGAAATGTTATGAATTTCAAATGAAATGTTATGAATTTCAAATGAAATGTTATGAATTTCAAATGAAATGTTATGTATTTCAAATGAATTCTTATGAATTTCAAATGGAATGATATGAATTTCAAATATAATTTTATGAATTTCAAATGGTATTTTATTTATTTCAAATGGAATTTTATGAATTGCAGGTGCTATTACATGGAATTTCAAATAGAAGTATGAGAATTTCAAATGGAATTCTAGGAATTTCGGAAGGTATTCTATGAATTACAAATGAAACATGAATGAATTACAAACAAACATTACATTACATATGTTTTGAATAACATGTGTAAAAAGTGTTGATTTTGAAATCCTTTAGATTGATATATATATAGTTCACGAGAAAACAAGAAAGTAAAACGAATTTCAATTGAGTTAATCTAAGACTTTTCAAATAAAATATTTCGCATATTGAAAGAAATGTAGAAAAATATAAAAATTTGATGATGTGGTTTATGGTACCTAGAACTTCTTCTAGAACCCATTATAAAAGAAATCCTAGATGTTTATAACCAAAATGATGGTTGGTTAACAGTCTAAAGAAACTAAAGGAACAAAAAATACAAAGGAATACTAATAAATGATAAAACTTAGCAAAAATGTTGAAATTACAAAACAAATATATAGATGAACATTGGTCGTAAAGAGATATAATATATGACAAAAAACACAACTATATATTATAAATTATATTATCTGTGTTGAATGATATGATTATATTGAATTATTATAAAAAAATTAAGTAGATTTTCAATTTAGATTATATTCAACAACAACCAAAAAAAAATAATTTAGATTTTTTTCGTATTAAAAAACCAAAAAAAAAAAACAAAGAAAAGTTGAAAACAATAATTTAAAGGAAAGCTTTAACTTGTACCATGCTTCAACTAACTTATATCTACATACATAACTTACATTATACATATATATAACTCGTCAAACACTCACTCATTTACATATAAATTTTATTATTAATTCATACATATTAGTATTATATGATATTATATTATTATATTATTTCAAGTGTATTGAATTTAGAAATGCATTTTTTTATTTTCTTCTTCTTCGAATTCATTTAATAACAAAGAGTCTCTAAACATCACATTACTACACTCATATATAACAAAAAATGGTGTTTGGAATGTTATAAACTAATAAAAATGATTAAAAATGGGTTCTTTATTTTATATATTTTTTCATTTTACTTTACTAATTTATTAACAATAATTTTAAATGATATTCAAATAAAACGGAAAATGTACCAAAAAATGTTGTGTGTTTTTCTCAAATTGTTTTTTTTTCTTCTTCGTTTTATATTCGCCAGGAATGTGAATCATCGCTAAAACACAAGACGGAAGTTTTGAAAAAATTAGAGTCACAAAAAGAATACATGGCCACAACGATAGCCACCTTAGAACAAAAGTAAGTTTAGTTAGTTTTCTTTTTTCATTCTCAGTAAGATAATGGAAACATGGTTTTGGTGTTTTGGCATGACAAGATGGTGAAATTTTTTTAAATTTTAATAACCTCTACACTTTTGAAATATTTGGAATCGAATTAATTTGCCTTCACTTCTTTATTTTTATACCCTTCACCACAGGCAACGAGATAGACTCATGGTTCCTTATGAAAATATGCATAAAATCACTTTCTGACTCGATGTCCGTCTGTTGATTTTAAATTATAAATAAAGTACAGGTCGTATTTATGATCTGATTTGGATGAAATTTGGTACATATTATTTATTTGGACCTATTAAAATTGGTGAAAATCGGTGCGGATTTGGATATATCTCCCAAAGATATTTTTGTCTGATTTTATCTGAAAGTTGCTCAGGTTAGGTTTGGCGATGTGCAGTCACTTATGTGGCTGCAGCACTTTATGATCCGATTTGGATGAAATTTGGTACAGCTTATTTATTTTGACCTATTGAAATTGGTAAAAATCGGTGCGGTTTTGGATATATCTCCCAAATATATTTTCGTCTGATTTTATCAGAATGTTGCACAGGTTAGGTTAGGTTTGGGGATGTGCAGTCACTTATGTGGCTGCAGCACTCTGAGACCGTCAGGTCCGATGTGATCATCCACGAGAAGAAAAGAGATAAGGGGCGATCTATAGGGGAGAGAAGATTGGGGAAATAAAGAGAGATGAGAAGCTTACAGGAAGATATAAAAAGGTAAGTTTGGAATAATGTCGATGGCTACAGAGATCAGACAGAAGATTTATTACGTGTCAAGGTTGCACTTTCCCAACTAATTTAGGTTTGTAATTATGCTGTTTCAAATTAAGTCATTACCAAAGATGTCACGTCCTGGTCCTGGTACACAACAAAGCCGATAGCTGTAAGTAAGTTCTTCCAAAGCTGCTCTACACTTGAGGACGGCCTCAGATACGACCATGCCCAAAGGTACAACTTCGCCAGGGGTTTTGTTCATGCATCCTTAGGACACCACGCGGCCTGACACTTCCCATATATATATATATATATATATATATATATATTCGGCGGATTTGATGTAAATGGTACACTAAACTCCCACGGTTTGCAGATTGAGGCGAAATTTTGCATGGCACACTGAATCGAGGTCCATTATAAGGGTAGATTTTTTAGGAAGGTCCATCAAAGGCGCAGTTTTTTTTTTTTTTTTTGAAGAATATTTTTAAGGTCGATTCGATTTTTTAATAATGTTTTTTTTTTCAACGCTCTTAGTTAGGTTAAAGTTTGTGCGACTACCAATTAGCAGTCGCTTCACTTGGAGACCAAAACTTGTTGTTGTTGTAGCAACTGAAGTAAAAATCCTTATATTATCAGTGCAAAGACCACTTGTGTTGATCCAGACAATTGCTTCTTCTCTGCTGTTATGAATGATAAATGGTTTCTGACAAAAAATGGACCGGACAAGATTGTTGATCTAGAATGAGAACTCTCTCTCACAAAAGATCATGAAGACCTCCACTAACGTGCCTGGGCGGGGGATGTTTGTCCATTAGGCTATGGATGTGGGTGTTCCCGACGATAAAACCCAAGCAAGTACTGTAACATTTGGTTGTGTCGATGAATCTTCGACTCATCACGAAGATGGTCCACTGTTGTCTTGAGGAGGCAGTCTGTTGTAGTTCTCAGCGGCAACATTCTGGCAGTTCGAATATTTTTCCACTGCGTTTCTCTTACATTCGGAAACCACACTGACCACCAAGCTCTCCTTGTCTGCTGATTAGCGACTTCAGGACCTTATCTTTACTTTTCACGGGAGCTTTATGTTGTTTGATGAAAAGTGTGTCTGTGGATTTGGTGGCGGTTATTTTCATATTACTCAGATGGAAGAAGCCCATCAGATCAGCTATGTAGATCTTGCCTCGTAAATGATGGTGCTACATCCTCGGCTGATAGGGTTCGTATACGGGATGCTCTCAGGTGACTCCGGCGGAAAGTTCCACATTCTTCAAATAGACAAAGGAGGGACACACTCGTTGATCAGAGAGTAAAAATCGTCCCCACCATCGGGTTTTTTTTTAATATTTAAAAAAGAGTCCGGGTAAATGTCGGTGTCAAATTTAGGAATTTTTGCACTTGCGAAGGTGGGGTCTGAGTTTTATTTGTGATTCCTTTCTCTACACTAGCTGTCTGCCTCTAAAACACCAGCTTAGCGACAGAAGTCGGCGAATTCGTACAGTTATTCATCATTTCGCTTGCTGACTAGAGGGTGGCATTATGTCTATTGTACAATCAAAGTTATCCCCCTCGTCCGCCATTAGGGTATAGTCCCTTATGGAATGTTTTCCTGACTCAGGCGATCCATATTCCAGGGACTCACCATGTGTAGTGATGCTGTCATTGATCGTCAAGTTTTCTTGTGGCAATGGGGACTAAGGGTACTAAGGGAGCCACACCAACTTAAACCGAATAGTTAATATTAGAGGTGTGTCGATGTTTCGTTAAAAAAATAGCCATATTTTTTCAAGGATTATTTTATAAACAAGGAATGTGGAAAAGGCATTGATTTCGCACCCATCATTGATGAGAAAATTTGAAAATATCCAATATTTGTTTAAAACAAAATGTTGCGCCAAAAACCCAAAACCAGTTTCAAAACTTTAATTTTTAACCTTCCTATTTATAATTAATACCACTTTCTTTTTCCGCAACTTCATTTTTCTCTCCCTCCCCTTTTCTCATTTAGATGGAGCAACGATAAAGTGAATTTAGGTGAAATTCTCAAGACTACCTCACAAACCTTATCTACTCAGGTTAGCGCTTCCGAAGAGCGTGCAACACGTGCCGAAAATGAACTAAAAAAAGAACACGAATTGCGGATAGCATTGCAGGAATCTGAATTGCAGCTGAAGGAGAAAATAATTACGCTAGAAAATCAAATAAAAGAACTCAGTGCCGAAGTACAATCAACGAGACAACTAAAACCTGAACTAGAAAAATTACGACATCAATGGTCAGAGGCTCAAATTACCCTCGAAGAATTGGGTATACAATTAAGTGAAAGTAAACTGAAGGTTTCCGAACTGAAGGAGAAGGAAAAACTGCAACAGGATATGTTAAATAACTCAATGTCTTCGTTAGTGAGTGCTGGTAGTGGAGGTGGTAGCGCGGGAGAAGTACAACAACAGACAGCAACAACACCAGGGGCCAGTACTGGACTCTGGGCACCCGATTCAATAACCACGCATTGTACCAGTTGTCGAAAAGAATTCAATTTAACACGACGCAAACATCATTGTCGCAGTTGTGGTGAGATTTTCTGTAAAGCCTGTTCCGATCACACACTGCCGCTGCTCAATGAAAATGGTCAAGTGGGGAAACCGGTGCGGGTTTGTCTATCCTGTTTTGCTTCACATAAATGAACAACAGCAACTATCATCACTAACAACAATTCTACAAAGAATTACATCAACAAAAACTAATGCCGTGTAGTGCTATAGTATAATAAATAAATTTTTATGTTTAACTAGTTTTATATGAGTTATATAACATATATATATATATATATACACAATATATGTGTATATGTATGTATATGAAAACATAAACAAAACAAATTGTGGTTGTTCTCTTCTCTATAGAAAATTATATTGTTTGTACAGTATTTTTAACAGTAAAATTATCAAAAACAAATGCAAATTTTCGTAAATTTTTTAAACGAAAATTTTATACCATGCTTTGTAATTGTTGTATCGTATAGGTAAATTTTAGAAATTTATTGTATTTATACGTGTATATTTATTATAAAAAAATGCAAAATTTCTTAAAAAACGAAATATATTTTTGTGTCGATTTCTGTAATTTTATGAATTTGTTTACTATTAATGATGTAGTCGCCACACTTGAAGACATAATTGTTATCATCCTAAAATAAGTTGTAAAGAGCGGAAGCTACATACATTGCAGGTTTATGAAAGAACGGTTGTTCCATAAGCCAAGCTTGTCTCCTTTTTTGTGCACGGGACACAGGATGCTGAGGTTCCAATCATTAGGCATGCATTACTCTATCATCGACACCTGCTGCTTTATTGTTCTTCAGCCGATTAATTGCTACTCTGACCTCATCTTGGCTAGGTGGTATAGACTCTATACCGTCATCTCTTATTGGTTCTGGGGTATCTTCTTCACCGCCAGTATTTGATACCAGAAGCTTCGCAAAATGTTTCTCCCATATCCTTAACACGCTGTCTGTATCTGTCACCAGGCTTCCTTCTTCATATCCACAGGAGGATGTGCCTTCCGTTTGGTGTTTTACTCGTTGGTAAAATTTCCGGACTTCATTCTGACTCCTGTACATCCCGATTTGCTCACGCTCACGTTTTTCTTGTTCTTTATTCTTTTTTCTGAAGATACGTTTTTCCTCTCTCCTTTTCTCCGGATAATTCTCCATCGCATTCGTGTTGCTACAGTGTTGCCCCATACGCTGCGCATTACGACACTCCTGATGAAACCATGGGTTTCTTAATGGTGGCCTTTGGTACCCAATTTTTGCCTTTGCTGCAGTTTGTAGGGAGTGGGCAATTCTTTGCTATTGTGCTTCTATATTATCAAAGAGTGCTTTCGTCAAGCAAGTGGGTAAGATGAGCGGAGCAGGCTTCCGCTATCTTTTGTGTTTGCAGCTTTTCGTCGTCCAGTTTCCGTATTCTATCGAAGAAAATAGTAGATTCTTGTAGTATGAGAACAGACCATATGCAAAGCCAAACATGTTCTATTAATTGATTTTTTTCACTTTTCCTTTATAATTGCAATGTTTCCGGACCCGAAAGAATCAAACAGAATTATTTTCGATTTTCCCTTTTTAAATTTTAAAAAGTGTATCACTTTTTGGGTACGGTTGCAGACCCACATTTTTTATATTTACTGCCCACCACACAAAAATAAAATAGAATAGCATAATTTCTCCATAATTAGGAATTTGAACCTATTCCTAAACAAATTATAGGAAGTTTTTAAAATTGGGCAAATACGGAATTTTGACCGGCAATTTTCTAATTACAAATTGCACAGTGTAATTCGCCTATATTCCATTACCTATATTGTAGAATTTCTGATATAGACAAATTTTTAATTATGTAATTAGCAAGTAGCTCTGGCCTGCCTTTTATCATTTTTATAGGTATTCCAAATTCCAATTTAACAAAAATCATCCCATTGTACAAAAGTCGACATCAAAAAATTCATTATCGACTAATCGATTATATTGCAACACAAAAGTCAAGCAATCGATTAAACACAAAATCGAACTACATCCCCCTATTGTTAACTACAACAAGGTCATACTAAGGTCGTACTTATTCGCCGAATAGCAATCGTCGAGAAAGGTACTAAAAGAAAGTGAAAGGAGAGAAAAGTTCGTTATTTAAAAAAAACTATAATTACAAAATATTCAATATTCGCTTTTTCAAATTATTTTAACCGAAATCTTGTTATTTCCATAATAGCCCGCTCCCTGTAAAGAACAACTAAAAAACAACAACCTTAAACATGGCTCGCAAATTCTGTGTTGGTGGTAACTGGAAGATGAACGGTGATAAGGCATCTATCACTGAATTGTGCAAAACCTTGTCCGGTGCCACTTTGGATGAAAATGTTGAAATTGTTTTGGGTTGTCCCTTCGTCTACATTAACTTTGCTCGCGATCTCTTGCCCGCCAAATTCAATGTTGCCGGTCAAAATTGCTACAAAGTTCCCAAGGGTGCCTTCACCGGTGAAGTCTCGCCAGCTATGTTGAAGGATGTCGGTGCTGGTTGGGTTATCTTGGGCCATTCGGAACGTCGTCATGTTTTCGGTGAACCCGATGAATTGATTGCTGAAAAGGCTGCCCATGCTTTGGCCGAAGGTTTGAAGGTCATCGCCTGTATCGGTGAAAAATTGGAAGAACGTGAAGCTGGCAAAACTGAAGCTGTTGTTGCTAGCCAAATGGCTGCCTATGCTAAGACCATTAAGGATTGGACCAATGTTGTTGTTGCCTATGAACCCGTATGGGCTATTGGTACTGGTAAAACTGCCACTCCCCAACAAGTAAGTTTGTAATCGCAAAAAATTGTATTGGATTAAGTATCTAAGTGCAAGGGTAGATAAGGGGAGGTTGTTATAAAAAGAAGAGGAAAGGGGTGTTTTATGTGAAATTATTATTGTTAAAATTTTTATTATATGTTTAGTATATGAAAAGTCAAATGTCGAAATGATATTTAGAAAATTTTAAAGGTCAACCAAAATGACCTTGGAAAGGAGATATTGTTGTAGACTTTGCTTTCATATTGAATCGTGTATATTTTTCTATTGTAGAGCCATGAAAACAATTATTACCCTTTAAAGGTAGTGAGTGATGATGGCATATAGTAATAAGAAGACTGCTAAAGCCGAACTGTTAATTGAAGTGGAGTATTAGGTTCCATAAATTTAAATGTAGGAAAGATCATTAATAATATGATTTTGTAGTTTTGAATTTTGGAGAAACAAGCATATTTACATGGTTTCTGTCCAAGGGGAACACTGTGGGAGACCAGTAAGAGAATAAATCACTTTTGCTTGCAGGAGACCTATTCTATATCTTGTGTCTATATTAGGAATAATATTGAATTTATTCTGTATAATGGTTTCCTGTGTAACGAATATAGGACTAGTGTTCATTATGGGACTAGTCATTCATTATGTTTGAATCGTTCGGAAACCTACAGATATTAATCTAGAGCCTAAAATCCAATTTCATTAGTACAAGGAAAAATTACAGTAGTTGATTATAAAAAAGCAGTAGGTAGGTAGAGAATATGTCCCTAATGTAGCAGCATATTACACCAAAACACTGTACTAGAAGTGTTAAATTTTGGTTTGTCAAAAAAATTTTGCCGTTATCAGTGTCCATCGCAATCACCATGGGGAATCTTAAAGAAATAAAAGCAAATTGTAGGATTTAAAAGTAAGCAGCAAGGAAAGTAATAAAGTGGGACATGACCGACAATATCATACCCTGAGCCTAAAGACGATATTCGTGGGTTAATGTTTAACATCCAAACATATATACGCCAGAGTTGAAGTATGGTGTATTGAAAACTCGAGTAAACCGATGATATTCAATGCATCGTCTTCTGAAATACCCGTCATCCATGTAGGGGTATTGAAATCCAGAAAGTCGACCACATGAAAACATTAGGTATTTATATTGACTTCAAATTGAAGTTGATTTGAACAGTATGTTTTAGATTTTCTGGGATGTTCTTTTGGTAGTTTCATTAAAATCAGCTTAATCTATAAAGCTTTTAAATATGAATCTCCGCAGTACATTTTGACAATGTTTAGTTTGGGTTTGTTCTCGCGATTGAATACATTGATATGTCCGAAGTTTAATTCTCTTATAATGCTGCACTCTTTTGAGGTTCGAATTTGTAGAATTTTGAATATATTTATACCATATGCAGAAAGAAAATTTCTCATGCTAGAAAAATATAGGTATTTTATGGACGTGCATATTATGATATTCCATGACTATCAAAAGCTTATCTTTTGATGTACAGAAAAAGTTCTTCTGTCTAAGGATTTCATTCATAGTCATATGAAAAGTCTTCTTTTACAAAAATTATCTACCTGGAGATCTTTAGTAGATCTACAATCTATAAATGGATACTATTTAAATAAATATACATCGAAAACTTTAATATGTGGATGATTTTATTATTGAAAGAGCTTAGTTTTATCTAAGGAATGTATAAAAAGTTTGTATTTTTATAAGGGGTTAGCCTAAAATGTGGACTAATATTGATAGGTTTTGCTAGAATGATACCATTTTAGTTTCAAAAACGTGCCCCAATATTTCCAATATTGGGGAGTTGCGTTTTATGGGAACTATACCACACATCCTATCCTAAAAAATACTTAATTACTATAAAATTTATTTTAGGGATATTGAATACATATACACAAGTCTCTTAAAATATCTGTAAATGATCTGATGTAATATTATATCCTTATTGTATTTTCTTTTGTTGTCCTGACCCCCCTTAATTTTTCTATTGTTAAACGAAGTATTTAAGAATGTTGTTTTGTTTTTTAGTAAACAATTAAACAATAGTTCGATTACAGCATAGGGTACATAATATATTTAGGCACATACAAACAAACAAAAGAAAAACAAAGGGAAATAAAAGATCAACAGTTTTCCGAAAAGAAATTTAAAAACATTTTGGCTATGTGCCAAAAACTAGACACCCGTTTTTGTACACATGTAAAAACATTTTTTAATTAATTTTATTTGCCGTATACAAAGGCCAATATTATACCCTATACGACATTATAATAATTTATTTCTATGTAATTTATTCTTTTTTAGGCTCAAGAAGTCCATGCCTATCTCCGCAAATGGTTGGCTGAAAACATCTCCAAGGAAGTTTCCGATTCTCTACGCATTCAATATGGTGGCTCTGTTACCGCTGCCAACTGCAAAGAATTGGCTGCTCAACCTGATATTGATGGCTTTTTGGTTGGTGGTGCCTCGTTGAAACCTGAATTCATTGATATCATCAACGCCAAGAAGTAAATCTTCCCCCACCAAACAACCAATAACACCAAATAATATCAATTCTCATAAGGAATTAATGTTAAAAAAAAACAAAGTGTTCATACAGAAGAAGAAGAAATATTGCATTATATCACTTGTTAAATAAAAAAATGTTTTTTGAATACAATCAATGTTAATGTTAAGCAGCGCAAAACAAAATTAATCAAACATAGCAACAATAACAACAACAATACATCGTGTGTAGTGCAATTTTTTTAGAATTCAGTTTTATTTCTTTTGAAATTGATTTCATTTAACTTATTATTTTTTTTTTTTCTAAAACATTTATCATTATAAGCAAAAACAAGTAAAGTGAAAAAAAGCAACTGTGTTGTTTTTTATTATGTTTATAAATTCTATCTATATATCTATAATTTATAATGACAAAAAATAAACTCATTCTTTAGTTATAAAAAAAAAACTGTTGTCCATTGGTCACCGGGTGGGTGTGTTAATATTGTTAATTATCTCCAATATGTTCTTTGTTAGTTTAGAAGGGGCAAAGGTGAAATGTTATCTTACTGAAACTAATTAGGTTGTGTGGACACATAATACTACTGCTAATGTTAGACTTGAGTAATAATAAAATGTATGATATGTTTACTGATTATGAGTCTGTTTGCAAAATTTTGTTTTTGCAAATGAAAAGAAGACAAACGAATTTTATAGAAAAAAAAACACAATTGCGGTACAGTATCTAAATGGTTATTATTTTCTCTGCAACAAATTGTATTAAAAATTGTATAATATAGAGGAAAGCTTGTCCTCTTTAGAAGAGGCATTCTATTTTTAGAAGAGTTTTGAAAGGACTTCTGTATGTAGAATATTTATGGACAAGTTTTATCAGTTGATGACCTATATTTATTATTTATATTTGCAAGAGGAGTACTATTCACCATGAGGTGGAAATTCGAAATATCTAAAATCAATCGATATATTTATGTTGATAATCTAGCTTTCTTCTCTAAAATAGGCCCCAATCGAATACTAGGCTTTGTCAAAAATCTGACATGAATAAAGTAACCATCTCTAGGCTCTCTTTCTTATGGACAATGGACAATAGTCTCCGAGTGAACGGTTGTTACTAACATCCGTACATCTCCAACCTAATCCATATGTTCATATTGTTGAAATACGTGTTCGTAATATTTCAGATAGAGCTTTGAACATTTTTGTACCTACATTGTTACTACTCCCAGGATGTTTAATATTGATATATCGGTCCTTGTTTAGATATATCCCCCATATATTGGATAGCAAATCTCCCTACCAAAAATGATCGTTTCCACGACAGAGGGGTCTACGATCCGAAACGAACCAAGTCTTCCTCGGCCAACGTCTGTCTCTTCAGCGTATTGTGTAAAAAATAGGACTGTTACAACAACAACCAAAACTGATAGATATCTGTCCAGTTTTGAGGAAATATCAATTTTGCCTTCCAAAAATTATCGAATTCGATCGACTTTTGAGAATAGCTCCTATATTACGGTACCCCAATTATACGGTATTTAAGGCACGTTTTGAACCGAGTTGGCTTCAATTTGGTCCTCCTTGGGTGTCAAATATTCCTACCTACAATTTATGAATTTCCCGAACGATTACTGGTATATTAAATGTCCACCCCACGGTTGAGGGTAAAAAAAGATCGACCCAGTTGAGGTTGACGACGTTTTTACACCGTAAAGTTCCCGGGTATTGTAAGGAGCCTTCGTGTAGGCCGCTTATACTTGACGATATGTTTATTGGTTTGCTGTTTGTATTTGTGTGGTTGTATATAAGACATTGATATTTTCTGCAGATGCAAGGTGTTCGCTCTGTCCACTTATATTAGCCTCTTAAATGCAGGAGAGATATACAAATTCTTTTAAGGCCTGCCACCCACTATACACCATGGGCTTTCGTCCTTGCATTGAAATTCTAATCAACTTAAAATAATATTTCATTCTAAAATTTATTTATAAAGAAATTTCAATATAAAATTTGAGTTCGATATTTTTGCAATTAATTTAATTTTTTATCCGGAAATAATTAAAGATACTTAAGCATAATTAAATTTTCGCAATGAATACCAACGGAAATCCTTTCAATGTATCTATGGCTGGAGTTACTCCTGTAGGAAATGTAACCGGTGGCGTGGGTTATATTGTTGACATTATTGTTATTCGTTTGGAAATTGGTGATACGGATACCCAACAATCGATTGACAAAGATCCCGCTACCCTTGTCGTGGAAGCCACATTCAATAAAGATGAATTGAAAATTACATCAAGTCGTATAAATGTTATTGAATTTAAATCGGGAAAAAGTTTTGAATTTATGGAAAATCCCAGTGTACTTCGAGATGATTTGATGAAAAATAAATTGAAATTAAAAATAAAACATTCGGGAAAGGAATTGGGTTGTGCAGCTGTGGACTGGCCAGAGAGTTTTCTAAATTGTCTCATAGATCCGGCATGCAGTGGCGAATTGACACATGTCTTTGAATCGGAATTTCGTAATTGTGATACGGATAATAAATGTGGCACCATTGAGGTGATAGTACGTCTACAAACAAAGTGTGCGGAATGGAAGTGAGTATAGAGGTTTTGGAATGTAATTATTTATATGTACTAATGGGTGATTTTTATTTTATATTTCAGTGACGATGCCATGTGTGGACCAAGGGAAGATATGGCCAAGGCTGCTAATAAAGTAATTGATCCAAATGATATTTTGTTTGTGGTGGGTGAAGATAAAAATCCTTGTTGTTGTTCTCAAGTTGGCCTCATACCTGCCACAGATTCGGATAAATCGTTGCATCCTACGTGTTTGGATCTTTCGAATTTTCGTTCTGTCAATGGAAAAACTGTACCAAATGCCGATATTTTGAATACACTGGATCCAGCATGTGGCGAACTGAAGGTAAGGAGGCATTTGAACTTGAAAATACTAGTTGTTCCACTTAGAAACCTAAAGTAGTTGGGAAAGTGTAACCTTGACACATAATATATCTTCTTTCCTATCACTATTGCCATCGATATTATTTCAAACTTACCTTCTCACAATGGTCCTGACGGTCTCAGAGTGCTGCAGCCACATAAGTGACTGCACATCCCCAAACCTAACCTACCTTTAGTGTTAGCCAGACTTGCCATTGCTGACCTTCATTATCCATCCTGTGGAAGACTTACCAATTCTTAACCAGCAGTGTTTTCTTCTCCATACCAAAAACTTCAATCGTGCGTTCTGTGGTGAACTCGCTGTCCCAATTTCTGAAGAAACTGTTTATAGCTGAGTAGCTGTTTCTTTTCCTCCTCATCAGCTTGAGTTTGATTGTCTCGCCACTAGCATCGCATAAGATGGCGTCTTCTACCAATTGTACTGCCCCTTCCTCGTGCCGGTATTAACGGTATTGCCGGTATTAACGGAAGATAGCGATGGAATTTTTATCTTCTGAGCTTCTATAGTCCTTTCCTTTTCAAACTCTAGCATTAGACAATGTCCCTTGAACTCGTAGATTTCCCGATCGATGGAATTCCCTCTTTGCAGCAGGTGCTCCATGCCTCGGCTCCAATATCTCGCCTTCTGGGTATTAGAGCCAATTACCATCGTTAGTTCTCGTGGCATTCTGACACTCTTTTTATTTCTTCTTCGTTTGACATTCGTCTACTTTTCCGGAGACCTAAACCTCTTCGCCACATACGAGAAAGAGGAGAAAAGGTTAGGCTTAGTATACTGCGCCATCAGTCTGCTGTTCGCTCTTGTTTCTCCAGTTCATCCTGGTCAGTTTCCGCCTTTGCGTCCTAGATAGCGGTGGTTTTTAAACTCAGATCCATTTTTGCCTGTTGACAGCATGCTTGTAGCGATACCCTCGACTACAGATGCCAAGATATATGTAGGAGATTTTTACTCATGATCGCAGGATGACGATGGATCGTGACTCGTGCACGGTATTTGGTATTTCGTTGTCTTCTGATTGCAACATACTATGACACAGCCCCCTTAAACAAGTGCTGATCGATTTTAGAAATTTTGATTCATGATAAAAATTAGCGAATTTTTTACTTATTTTAGTATTTAATCACCCTTCTTACCATTACAGAAAGTCACCAATCAATATCAAAAGTTAATTGATTCTTTGGTGGGCAAACCAAAACCTTCACCATGCTGTTCAAAAAAAGCCGAATCACCGGCTCATCATGATCCATGTTCAACGTCATGCCATCAAAATTTGCCAGCTGCCAGTAGATCAGGTACTAATTGCAAAACAATAAATAAATATAAAAATTCTGAAATTTAAAATATTTTCAATAAATTATTTAATTAATTGATTTTTTTGTGTTTTTATTTATAGATATCCATAATCAGAGGTCTATCTCAATCGAATGTTCCGATGAGGGTCTTTTTGAACCACAGAAAATTATAAATTTTTGTCATAAGGATTCGGTACCTCAACTGATTGAAGAAACTCCTGTTCGTCCGAGGTGAGTATATATTTTTAACAAATTTTGAAATAGGCTGAGCAAATACATATATTAACCGTAAGAAGTTAGAAAGGAAAATACTTAGGAATAAAATAAAGTTTGTAAAAACGTCGCTAAGTCCGCCAAGATCGACCAAAACCACAAAAAATTGGGTGGTACCTTTACATAGAAGTTATTTATATTTCTGGTAGAAGGCTACAAGATATCTCCGTTTACGGAAAAGTCAAGATTTTAGTTGTTCCGTGACCAACTAATTCAAAAGAACTATTCCTCAAAAGCAATGATCTGTTCTACGTTTAGTTATTTCGTTCATCTAGTTCCTTTTGCTCAAATCCTCCCTTCTTGCTCTTCACCTAGTTATATTTTTTGCAATCGTTAATCTTAATCGTTCCGTCCATTGACCTAATTAACTGGTGTGAATCAATGAAGGATTGAGCCAATGAATAACCTACTTCGATCCGCTTAAAGAACGAGATTGCCTAATACTACAAACGTTTAGTATAAGAGAGTTTTGGAATTCTTACTACCAAAATGTACTCAGTAAAGGTACTCGAGTTGCATCAGCTGATTTGTAATCAGCTGTTTCTTAACTTCTACACGTTTATGTTTTAAAAGCATGACTCCCATAAAAAGGTCTTCAAAGCTTTTGATAACTACCTATTATACCTCAATTTTTCAGGTGCTGCCCACTGTGCAAAGAAAATCTCTCATGGTTACCAAAATTGGCGGCATGTCCAAAATGTGGCTATAAACCTATACCACAATTCGATGAAAAACCCTACGATGATCAGCTGACTGCAAATGAAATTCTTAACGATTACAAAGGAGGATCATCGTGCAGTGAAGATCAGGCATGGGAACAAAATTGTCCCCAAAACGATGAAACAGCCACCCATTGTCGCTGTACTTGTAATCCGAAAAAAGTGTGTGCCTATTGTCGTATACGAAAGTTGTGTGCTGATGTATTTCAATCTGACGGGCACCAAAAGCAGGATGAATGTGGAAAATGTGAAACAAAGTCATCGGATGTTTATAATATTTGTAAAACCAATAGTAAAGATTGTCGTCCACATCTGACGCGGGTATTTTCCGAATTGAAAGATCTGTACGATATTCGCGATGTGAAGAAGAAAGATTTCGAAAAGGATGTACGATGTGAAAGGGAATTAAATCGTGGCAGTAAAACGCAGAGGGCATGTGATAAACAGCAGAAGGAAAAAGGGAATTGTAAGACAAAGGCTCATAAGGGGCAAGTTGATGAGGCGGAAAGGGAACAGTTTTTGGTGAAGAATTTCCACAAGAAGGGGAAAGTTTGTCGGAACAAAGCGTAAGTAAAAATTAAATCAAATAAATACTAATTATTAATGAATTGTCTTCTGGTTAGTTACAATTATGGCATGGTCCGCAAGTATCCGGGTGTACAAGTGGGCCATAAAACTTGCATAAATGGTTTTGCTGGCCGCAAAAATGTCCCACCCAATATGGGTTGGTTGTGGAGTGCTGAAGCCAAGGGTGTAAGGGCCGGCTGGAAACCAGGTGCCATACGCAAACCCATCAAAGAATTAATGAAATATTTCCTTAGAGATTTTCCCGCCGATACCTTAAGGGTATCACAATATTCTTATCGTCGGCGTCAAGGTGGTGGATTTTGTAATCAAGATGGAGAGCAGGAAGAGAATTTAATACAAAAACCCACTCTGCATATTTGTAAAAAGAATGGTGAATATTTTATTACACTACGTCCCCTAAAAGATCCTGAAGCTTTAGAAGAATGTGCCGATCCATATTTGAATATGCAACCGATACAATTTAAAATTATTAAAAATCCCCTATGCATGGAAAGACGTAAACTAAAGAAATGTCTCAAGGAAATGGGCTTCAGTAAGTGTACCTGTCACAAACCCATTGTCGATTGTTTTTGTCGCAGCTTCTTGGACAAGAAACGTTTGGAGTATCAGTGTAATAAAGAGGCACGTAATCGCAACTTACCACCTTGTAATGACACCCTGGTACTCTCCGATACAACAGATAGTGAAACGGAGTTTGATTTTGGTGTAACACCACCGGCTGGTGTAATAAAACCCGAAAGACTTAAGAAACGCAATCTTGTTAATACATCGACACAATATGATGAACAAGATTGGAATGTACCACCACTGTATCCCAAGGAACCGAATAAATATATGAAATTATATAATTGTGCCATAGGAGAACGTTTTGGTAAAGCTTTTGGTCCCTATGGACCTGGTGGTTATACACCAGGTGCTGTGCCAACAGGTGGAGTGTATGGGGGTTGTGGTGGCAGAGGTGGTGGTAAGGCAGGCGGCCGTGGTGGTGCTGGTAAATTTGCTGGTGGATTTGGAGGACGAAATCGCGGTTCTGGTGGTGCCAAAGGATCCACTTCAAAGAGTAAACTTCCCGGTGGTGGTACAGTCGATATGATGAAGTATTTGAATAAATCGAAGGGGCGCAAGTTGTCACCAGCGGAATTGGCTGAGAAAAGGTAAATAACATTTTAAATTGAATTTATTTATTTGATCACAGTATTTTGGTTTTCATTAAGTAGAAAATCTCCCTATGAAAAATTTATTTATATTAGTCCAAGTCTCAGATTAGCCTCAATATAACGGTCACAGTCAATATTCAGTATTTTGGGGGGGTTTGTTAGGGTTTCAACCGATTTGGCTCTACTTTTATATCTTGGGATTTTATTTGGTGTCAAATCATCTAACTCCTATATAACGGAACCCCCATTATTAGGTATTTTGGGTACATGTTTCAACAAAAATTTCTTGTTTTGGCCCCTTTTACCCCAATTGTTGATCATTTTTCAACACGGAGGAGGGTATAAAATGCTCGGCCATAATGAAGTTTTTATTGGTTCTCCTGTGGTCTTTCCAAATTCTGCGCCAAGCCACTGGTTCTATAAATAAATTCCACTCGATTTTGTTTCTTTTTTCACATTTTACAGAAACAGGATATTCGTAGTCTTTGTAGAAAAAATGTCCTGTGTAAATTTCAGTTTATTTTTTTGTAAAATATTTTTAAATGGATTACTTATTTTATTTATTACAGAAAGAAACGTTTACGTGAATTGACCGGCGTTGCTCCGCCCTTAATTTGTATGGTCGATAGACGTGCGAAGGCGGTGGCCGATCCTTGCTATGATCCTTGCTGTGGTGATGCTTGTTTACGTGACACTCGTATTTGTTAAATTCAAAAATCACGTCATGTCATGTCTTATTACAAAATTGCCGATTAAAAGACAGCTCTGATGTGACCTCAAAATCATTTCATCCAGTAAGAATTTGTAAACTTTCCTTCCCTTCGGCCACATAAACTTGACCGGATTGAAGTGTTCTCGACGTCCTCAAAATTATGGTATGATTGACTGTATAAAGGCTTTTTATAGGTTAAGCGTTACCAACACTCTTCGACTTATACTATGTTGCTTACGGAACCCAAGCTGATGATCTGTAACTGGACAGCTTTCCCTAATGCTGGGGAGGAGTAATGTTTCAATCTTTGCCCATTCAGCTGTTTTCCGCATTATCATAGAGATTCCGTCAGTGATTCCTCTTGTGGGAGGAAATCTTATATGATACTCTTTGCTTCGCCCTATTACTCTCGGGATTCTCGACAAACTGTTGTCGATTAAAAAAACAACTAGTGCACCTCTTCGGCGCAGTCGCCGTTTCCACGTTAAATGTGACTGAGGTCCCAACATCCTTTCCTGGGTCCAATAGGGACCTAAGCGTTTCGTAAACTATTATAACACCAATTCCGATGTTGCACTACTTCACATGCTCTATCCATGTGTTTCGCATGAGCTCCGCGACTTATGTGCTGACTTCCCACATGAGTTCCCTGACTCTCGCAACTACGGGGTTACGATAACGCTCATTTGTTAGTACAACTGCTTGTGCTGGTAAATTAGGTCTCCTCTCGGATATTCGACAAACTGGAATCAATCACCGTTTTGCTGTTAAAAATGACTGAGATCCTATCAGCCTCCATCCACCAATATTCGATCACTTCAAGTGCTCTAACCATTTATTTCGCTTGTACTCCGAGACTTATCTGCTGACTTCCAAGAATAGTTCCTTGACTAGGTCAACTATCTCTGCTGGGAAATTTCATTAATCCTGTTGGGTATTCGATCAGTATGAATTGTGTTTTTAGCTGAAGCTGGATTTGGTCTACTCTCCGTGCGTCGTTCAGTAATTACGAATTCTGGTGGTCTGCTGATGGATGCAATTATTGAGACTGCTGTTAACGTCATTTATCAAACCGTGAGATACGATGGCGGGGAAAATCTCATTCACCTGGAAAAATGTGTACAACCTTAACTGTAAGTATATATTAAATTTTTATTATAAATATTCACCGGAGAGCCTATTATAAATTCGAATTACCTATGTTACTCCTAGGATTTTTATACCCTACACAACTATGTTGTCAGGGTATTATAGCTTTGTGCAGCCCCAAAAGTTTGTAACGCCGCGAAATATTGGTCCTAGACCCACCTTTAAGTATACCGATCGTCATATCTCGACTAGCTGAGTCGATCTAGACATGTGTGTCCGTCCGTCCGTCCGTCCGTCTGTCCATTATAATTTGTAAACACGATACAGGCCACAGTTATGAACCAATCTTCACGAAATTTTGCATGTAGGATGGGTTCTGGCCAATGAAGACCCCTATTGTTTTTGGGAAAGATCGGTTAATATTTAGGGGATGAATGGACCAAATACTAAATTTTTTTCGGTTTTTCTGGTCGCTCCAGAGGCCGCAATAATAGCCCGAACATCGTGAAATTTTGCATGGAGAAGGGGATCGGGCCAAAGAATAAGCATGCCTGTTTTGATAAAGATAGGTCAATATTTAGCGGGTCAAATGGACCCTGACTTTTGTGTGAAAAATGACAAAATTTGTATTCTATAGCGTATATATTTACTCCTGAAGGACATAGACCCGAGAAGTTGATATTTTATCATAGAGGAGTGGTTGACCTTTAAATTAATACCAATTATGTTGTTGTATGTTCCCGGATGTGGGAGTTACACCTAAATATTTACAGGTATCTCCGTATTCGTATATTATTTAATAACCCATTATCACTCTAGAGAGCGGAACTATAGCGCTTATCGCTTTGAAATGTTCCATGAGGTTCCAGTTATGGTCAAGGACAACGCCTATAATTTTCGGTGAATATCAGATAATAATTTTGGAGTGTAGTGGACCGAAAACTTACTTTTTTGTGTTATTTTCGAGTCGATCTATAGACCACAAATGAAAGCCGAACATCACAATACAACTCACGGTGAAAGAAAATCTGGACAATAGCTGTACTGAATACTCGTAATATTCGGAAAATATGTATGTGTGAGGAAGAGGTGCTGTTTATCTCTAATCGGGCAAGAGGGTGCAAATATCACTAAATATTGCCCAGGCTCGGAATAAAAATCCGCAGAAAATTTGAGTTCCGAGGTAGTTGTGTAGGGTATCGTATGGTCGGCCCCGTCCGACTATACTGCTCCGCTCACTGGTTGGTATTAAAATCGGTCCACTTTAAGGTATAGGTCACATATAAATTATTTCAACCAAGTTGGCTTTATTTTATATCTTAGAAATTCTCTTTACAAGAAAGGTTACGTGTTGACTAAAGTTTCAGGGTAGACCTCATATAATGATATCTCTCATTAGTCGGCTCTAATACCTCCCATACCTCCAACTTTACTCGATTTTGATTTTTTTCTGTTTGTAATAAATCGAAATATTCAACGGATACCCTTTAAAGTTTATATATTCTTGATCAGAGTAAACTTGTATGTCGATTTATGCATGTCCGTCTGTCTGTTGAAATTACGATAGAGCTCGCAATATTTAATATAGACTCTATATTATAGAGCTTTGAAATTTTGCACATACATTGGTACTTAATCTTGGATGTTTGGTATTGAAAATGGTATCGGTCTTCGTTTTTGTATAGCCCCATATTATAACGGTACCCTAAATATTAGTGTTTTTAAGGATTTTGGTTTTTGGATCTTCAACCGAATTTGCTGTAATTTTGTATTTCAGGTTCTCATAGGGTTACACATCCTCCTACCGAAAATTATTAATATTGGTCTACCTTTTACGATAGCCCCCATAAAATGGTACCTGCCAAATTTCGATATTTTAAAGGGTTTTCAATGGGTATCACATGTTACTACTAAAAATTATAAATATTGGTCCACTTATTACGATAGCCCCATATTACGGTACCTTCCAAATTTCAGTATTTTTTGGGAGTTTTGACACGTATTACAACCGATTGTGCTGTAATTTAGTATTTTGAATTCAATTTGTATTCCTAACATTTTTTTTTGAATATTGGTCCAGTTTTTACGATAGCTCCCATATAACGGTACCTTCCAATTTTCGGTATTATAGGGAGCTTGGGCACGTTTTACAACCAAATTGGCTGTAAATTGGGAGGCAAATATTCCTACCAAAATTTTTCAATTTGTACAATAGCCTACATATAACGGTATCCCCAAATGTCGGCAGGGTTTCAAACCGAATTGCCTTCAATTTGGTATTATAAATTAAGGTTAGGTATGAAATCTACTTACCAAAAATGTTCAGTTTTTACGATAGGAAAATTTTTCAATATTGGTCCATTTGTTACAATAGCCTACATATAACGGTAACGTTATTTTGAGATTTTTTACCCGAATTGCCTGTAATTTTCTGGTTCATTGGGTGTCAAATCTTCCTATCAAAATTTTACCATGACACAGACCGCGATATACGTATATAAAGGTGTTAAAAGGATTACTGGATTTTATATATCTTCAAGCGCAGATTTCTTAAAAAATCAGCAGTTTCTTCAATGCCTCTATTTTTAAAATCCCCTTCAAGATCTTTAAGCATAGATTTATTTAAATAGTTTGAAGCGTAGATTTTTTAAATAATTTGAAATTCCCTTCAAATCTTCCTACCAAAATTTTACCATGAAAGAGACCGCGACATACATATATAAAGGTGTCGAAGGATTGCCGAACATACTTTCTCATTTTTTCCTATTATGATTTCCAACATGGTTCATGATATAAGATGATTAAAAAGAAACAATAAATATTTCTATATCTAGTAAAAAATAAATAATTTATTATAAAAAATACACAATAAATATTAAAAACATTTAAAATTTAAGTTATATTCAAATATTTCATAAATTTAGTGACTATGCCAAAACCTCTCTTTAAAGATAAAATATTCCAATTACATGTAGAAAATCTTTCACTGCAATCTTCACCATTTCTAGCCGCATCGACGGCACTATTTACAGCAGTTCCGCTCAATATGTTGCGTATTGAATCCAGACTATTCGAAAAATACCATTAGTTATTAAATTACAATATAAATAATTGCTTTAGTTTATACCTTAACATTCCATCAATAACTTTTCCAATACTCCCTGATGGGTCATAAGAACTTTTTTGTATATAATCACAAATGGATTTTTGCATGCAGGTACCCAAATTGATATTCCGTTCATGTAATTTTGTCTCGACAAATGAGAGTATGTTCTGCCGATCTCCTTCATCTGTAAACATTTTCAAAATTGTAGAATATTTAATAAATTCCACAATTGTTTTTATTTTCTCTTACCGGTATTATTATCATATGTATTCCACACTGTTTGCGGATATTCTCCAGAATTTCGTGATGTTTTACGAAATACAGGATAACCAGGTGGTACAAATGGTGTGAATAGGAATTTCAATAGTATTGCGAATATACCACCGACAGCCACTATTGCTCCCGTTGTTAATATTGAACTGACGTTCAGATTGAATAGACTTCTCAAAGCCGTCTTTGCCACCGACATACTACGTTCGATGGGCACACGTAGAAATGGAATAATGAATTCTAATTCAATGCTGACATCTTTTTCATCGGCATGAAATTGAAATCCTCGAGATTTACGATCCTTTGATGAGAGTTGGCGGGAAATTTGATTTATACTTTGCTCATTAGGCGACATAATCATATCCGTATCGATTTTAACATAATTACGTGGTTCAAAATCACGAAATCGCAATAACTTTGTAGAATTTGTGGTAGTTCTTGTTGTTGTATAAAATCTCCGTTGATTTATATTCGTGGTAAATTCATAATAATTAAAATTCATAAATAATATTGTCACAATGAGTAACATGTGAAACGCGTAACATTGTTTCCTATGATGCACTTTCAACATTGCAAATGTGTCACAGCGAGCTGGCGTATTTTTTAAGACCGTTACCTTTAACAAACGAACAACATCTGAGTCAGGTTTGGTGGTAAAATAATGCTTATATTAAAGTATCTTTATGGTGCAACTCGGGTAATTACCATAAAATTTGAAAACCCCTTTAGGAAGAATAAATGTAAAATTATCGTAAAAGGGGAATGACATATTATTTTCACGCTTTGTTAATAAACAAATTTGTAAATTTATGGTGGATGGGCATGGCATGGCCCATTCAACATTACGACTAGGCAAATTTTTAAAACAGAGTTTTTAAAAGAAAAAAAAGCCTACAATTTTCATAACGTTTTTTTTTTAATGTTAACCAGTTTGCATTCTATTTAATGCTACTAATTTTCCCAAAAAAGCCTGCAATGACCTTCAACTATCCGAACTTAGTGTTTTATAAGAAACAAGTTAAATAAAAGGTCCATAGAAACCAAATTATGGGATTTACATATATATTGTCGAATCGTAATCAGAGACCTAATATGAGGTCTCATTGGGCCTTTTTTCCTAACAGAAATGATTAAAATCTACCGAATTTTGGGTAGGTATTTGGATGGCACTAGATCTAATTTGGATTGAAAGTCTTAAATATTCAAGGATGAAATATTTTAAATTCTTCTTCGGGTTAAACTAGTAAAGGTGTTGCCAACAGACACAGAAATGGGGTTTTGAATACCGTTAATTTTAAATTTTGTTTCGATCTGGCAACTCTTTTATATAGAAGCAGGTGTTCAAAAAGGAAGGAGTGGACCAATGGGTCCCATCTGCGGACTTGATCTAGGATTGATAAAGGCAATAGGTTGTGAAAAGTTTGGTTCAAATTGGACATTCCTTTCGCCTGATATTGGATTTGAAAATATTGAAAATTGTTAACCTTTGTGGGGGAGGTACCAGAGGGAGTAGGACAATGGGCTCCACCTCTGGACTCGATCTAGACATGGTAATGATAATAGTTGGTGCAAAGTTTGGTTAAAATCGGGCATTCCATTCGTCTGATATTGGATTTATATATATATTGACCCTTTGTGGTGGAGGTACCTGAACGAGGTATTCCTTTCGCCTGATATTGGATTTATATACACTAACCCTTTGTGGTGGAGGTACCTGAACGAGTGGTGCAATGGGTCCCATCTTTGGCTAGGCTTGGTAAATACAATATGTTGTGCAAAGTTTGGTTCAAATCGCATAGTCCGTTCGCATGATATTATAAAAATAATTTTTAGCACAATTTTGACCATCTTGTAGGGGAGGTACCAGAAGAAGTGGACAGATATTCCCCATTTTCCAACTTGAACTAAGTTTGGTAGAAATATCTTCGAGAGTTATCGTGCTCACCAGTAGATTTTTATTAAATTCTCTTCAAAGCAAGGTCGTAGGGATGCAAAGCTAATTTGTAGAATTATACTTCTTGAAGCCGTATGATATATTAACGCCTTGTTAAAGGACAGATTTATAAATTTAAATTTTAAAGGCCTCAAAGCGTGGAATCTTTAAATAATTTTAAAATTCCCTCTCAGGTCTTTAAGCGTAGATTTATTTAAATAATTTGAAAATATCCCTTTAAGGCCTCTAAACGTAGATTTATTTAAAGAATTTTAAAATCCCCTTCAAAGTATAAAGAATTTTAAATTCCCCTTCGTAGATTTATTTAAATAATTTGAAAATCCCCTTTAATTCTTCGAAGCTCTTTTCTCCAAGAAGAGGATTGCCTCCAAGAACAGGATTTGTAATGCCTCGAATCACATATTTATCTACAACATTTATCATCAAAGCAGTGTTTTCCATTATCCATAATCTTCACTCGATGGTTTTGTTTTTCTTGTGATTAATACTTTTATTACAGACTTTCACGGAAGAAAATCACCGTTGTTCATCTCCTTTTGATTCATATTCGGTTTATATATACAGATCTCTCCTTTTCGGGTGGGTCCGCTTCTAACATAGTTGTTTAAGTGGTTGCTTCCTTATTAGCGGAAATCTTTGTCATCAGTTTTTTTTGAGCTCTGAGTTATCTCAACAGGGTTTCTGAAATAAATGAAGCGACTCGTGGACTCCATGGCTCTTCTATAATAAAAATTACTCTTCGACATTTTGTCTTTCCGCATACCTGGAGCATCCATAAACACCTCATTTTTTTCTGGCTGCCATAATTTTTGTCTCACAAAACTTCAAGTCTTCATTTTTTAGTTCCTGCTTTTTAGATTATTGCCATCCACGTAGGGGAGACTGGGGCACCTTCGGCATCGGGGCACCTTCGGCAATCGCGTTTTCGATATGAAGCTCTAACCGTACATCACTAGTTTCGATACATAGGTATTGAATATCGAAATAAATAACTGGCACAAAGTTTGAAATTTCTAGCTAATAAGCTTATTTAGATACATGGGTTTTTGTATTTTTATAGATGTTTCTGTAATATTTCAATTCCATTTCGTAAGTATTTCGTGTATAAAACTTTTTAAATTTTTAAGACAATTTTATTAGAAAGTGGTTAACTACGATGTGTATTGTTATAGAAATATTTAAAAATATAATGTTTTTACAAAACTGATCGAAAAAAATGAAAAAAACTATAAAAAGTACATTCGGGGTACATTCGGCATTTTAAAGTGGGGCACATTCGGCCATATACAGATTGTGCAATATTATTTCCTTAAAATGTTTTTGAGTTTGTCTTTAAAACTAATCCTTTAATATGGTTCGAAATTGCATATATAAGATCAAACGTGCTTGTATTGACGAAAATGCTATAGAAAACCCCTATTTCTGATGGTGTGTGCGACCTTGAGATGTAAACGTCCGCTGCAGAAAATTAAGTCCTATAATTCAAACATTGTGTGGCGTATTAAAACCAAATAGAGCCTTTAGAGGATCAGAATTTCAACCAGACTGATAGCGATGACAATTACCCGGCTATGACTATGGTGCCGAATGTGCCCCATCAAATGCCGAAGCTACCCCGGGTTGGGGCACATTCGGCGAATTTGACTTTTTTTACAAAACTGTAAAATTTTTTAACTAATACTATTTTTTTATATCTTTTTGGTACTATTTTTTATAATTAAGTGTCCGAGGACAATAATCAGCCATAAAGTTGTTATATATGCTGAGTAAGTACTGAGATATAGAGCTCTAAAAAAAAGTGCCGAAGGTGCCCCAGTCTCCCCTATATTGTTAGTTCTGATTCTTTTTCAGTAGTATTACCCTTGTTCGTTCCGAATCTTTTTTAGTAGTATTACCCTTTGTACCATGGACTGTTGGCTCCGCATCATTCTCTATGAAATATCTCTAGCTTCGTGTCTTATAAATAAATTCCCTCTATTGTGAGAGCTTCTTGAATGACTATCTTGGGATCCTAGATAGGTTCTTTACCTTAAGGGGTCTAAAGACAAATGGTGAAAAGAGCTCGTTTATAATGATAACGGGTAAAACACGATATATTTTGCCAAGTTATAGGACCTACCGTCCGGTCCTACAAATTGGTCTTCACCTCACGATAGGTGAAGGGCATGATAAACTACCTGGGAGTAATTTTTCCTCAGGAATTTGATTTCACCAGGCATGTAGAAGAATAAGCTGCTGATATATCGACAGATTATCCGGCCGACAATTGCCTCCGCCTTTCTAATCTGGTATGACATCTCATCACATCAGGCTTAGGAAGTGAGGCTCAGAGTTCTGGGTACTTGTGTAGGCCTACGTGGTCTAACATATAGCCAGTATGACATTCTAATAGGGCAGGAGATGACAGAATTGACAGGGTCCTGGTTACAGGTGCACTAAAAATTAAAGCCAAACACTCTAACAAATGTTCTTTATTGACCATTCAATGAGACATATTTTAAACTTTAGGCTCGTATACTTTAAAACCACTTTCCTTTTCCATCTTCTACCGAACACATGACAGGTAAACGGTAGTTTCCCCCTCCTGTTTGTTTTGCGACCGAAGTGGCTCTAATTTGATTTCATGGATTCTCATGGCGTGTCAAATCTTCCTACCAAAAATTCGCAATATAGGTTAACGTTTTTGTATAGCTTTCATATAACCGTCCATGTGTGGTATTTTGAAGGGTTTTTGTCGCATTTCACTACCAAAGTGTCTGGATTTTTGCAAAATGGATTCCTGTAGGGAGACAAACATTTCTGCAGAATTGTTGATATAGACCAATATTTTTACATAGCCCCTACATATAATTCCCGATGGGAACTTAATGTCATTTTTATTGGTTTAATAATGGAATAATGTCATACATGTTTTATTCAAGAATATTGAAAATTACAATATAAGTTGCTGCAATATTTACACGATTCAACACTTATATAACGTTACAATGTTACATCGTTCCGTTACATTAGGAATTCTGAAAACAAAAAGACAACAATATTTGCTCCATGTATGTTATAAAAGTGAACGAAATGATAACAAATTTTCGAGCATAATTTTCCGCTACTTAAAGTGGCAGTACAATGTAAACACAATTTACATAATGTTGACAGTGCAGTCAACTGTAATAAACATACATACCGATATGCAGATGTTCATATGTAAGTTTCGAGACACTTTTAAAAATGAAGTGCTAACAAATTGTTTCCTACTATTTCCGTATTTATTTTCCTACTTTTTTTAATCAAATCATCCAGGGGGATAATTATTCTCACCAGCGGAGCTTGACAGAATATTGCAACCCGAACTAGAGTGTATTTAAAAGTTGTTTTACGAATTCCCTGTTTATTTTCAAAGTTCACGTGGAGTACGAAAGTTCATAATGTTCGGAAAAGAAAAATTGACTTATAAATCACTTGGAATATTTTTGCTACTGTTGGTGGATTGTTGCTCTGCTAGCTCATTCAACGATTTTCCCCTCAATGGAACCTCCATTATCTCCAAGTTGGAACGTCAGCCAAAATTAAATATTGTCTCCTTTGAACCGTTGGGTGAACATTTAGCATTGGGTTTGGATTTCCTGCTGCCCTTTATAAAAATTCCCATTACCCGTGAGGATAATGTTTATGGCACTGAACCGGTAAGTAGAAATATTTTAATTCATATATTTAAAAATAATATTCTAATTTGACTTCGTATTTTAGGCCCTTATCAACATTAATTCAGCGGCATTGATTACTACTGGCATCCTGGCTGGTTCTGGGGCGCTTATCTCATATCTTTTTAGAAAATATGTGCTAATTGATCCAATGTTTAAATCGGAAAAATCCGAAAGATCGGATAATGACAATTTTGAAAGTGAGCTATGGTCAATGCTGGAAAATGTTAAAGTGATTTATAGAAATTCTTCGGGAGAAAAAGTTGGTAAGTTTGAAAAATTTGTATAAATATTGGAAATACTGGAATGACGTTTTCACCCTACGGTGGGGAACACATGAGTCTACATCAGGGTTAGGGTGTTGGACACACGCATAGATCCGTTGGGAGAGTAATTTTTGCTCTCGGTACAGATCATATAAGTTAAAGCATTGCAAAGCATACGACATGTTCGATGTCGAGACTTAAGTTGAGTACGAACACAGAACTGTGCTATGTAAAGTTCGAACACAGAACTGTGATTGCATTGGTACTCTCCCAAAGCGCCCGTGGGCGCCTGTTTGGTGAACGTTGGTCTTCATGAATTGCACAAGCAAGAACCCGGAATGCCCATTTACAGACACTTCTGTGGGGAAATTACTATGATGTCTGGTAGGCGCTACATTTCCATCTAAAGATCAGTTATTCAATATGTGTAAGGAGCTTTTCTCGCTTGAATAGAAAACAAGCTTAAAAGCTTGCGAAATGAAATAAATTCTGGTTTGTCAATATGATGAGAAAATAAACTTCCAGAATTACTACTGGTCTGCAACAACATCAACACATATTGCTCAAATCATTTGAAATGTTCAAATCCAGTTGGATGATGCTCGCACGAGAGGAAGACAAATCCTTAGATGAACTACTTATGTAGCTCTGCCTATTTGAAAGACATTTTAACAGATCTGAATGTGGAATGATCGACAAGACAGGCAACTTTAGTCCTGAATGAAAAGAAAAGGAAAAAACATACATAAAGACTGTAAGTCAAGACCATGGTTCCAATGCTTCCCATCATTCGGTAGCTAATTAAGTTAAGTTAATTTAAGTTAATTAGCTTAAGAGGAAGCAGGTCAAGATCTCGAAGATGGAAGATTTTGAAGAAATAGAAACTGGAAAACGCAGAAGAGATGACACATATCATAACTGTATCGTAAAAAGATTGAGAAATCTAACTATTATAATTACAAATTGTGTCAGTAAGGAATATGTTATGATGTCACATGATTTCGTTAATCCATCAAGTTTTTTCCAAGTTCTAAGAGTACAGATATAAATGATTGGATTCAAACCATAAAATACCATTAAAAATACCTGGGTACTTTGGAATCCTCCCAAAGGAGCGAGCGAAGGCGCTCTCGTCGATAGGAAAGACGAAGGCAGATGACAGAATTGAGTAGTAAATGGCAATATAAGATATAAAAGGATTTAAGCATAAAAGAGTAGACTACGATCAAACATTTAGTCCAGTAGTAAGGAGGTCCAGTATACGATCAGTCTTAAGTATTGCTGTAACTGAAAAATTGCATTTGTCACAATTTAACGTAGATGCGGCATTTCTCTACGACGAATTGAACGAGACAGTTAATATCGAAAAACCAGATGGTTTTAATGATGGCACAAACAGAGTTTCCCAGTCCAAACGAAGTCTATACGGTTTGAAGCAAGCACCCATGTCTTGGAACCAAAGAATGGAAATTTTCATTAAAAAGCTTGGTTTAAAACCAGTTCTGCAGACATCTGTTTATACATTAGGGAAAATATTGCAAAAAGTTGACCCATTGCTCTCTATGTACATGATGGATTAGTTATTGCTTCGGACAAAACAGAATTGAACCATTGCCTTAAAAATTTAAAATCTGAATTATAGATAAAGAAATAGAAGACAGCGATGATCAAATCAAAATATTTCAGAAAGCCTATGTAAAGAAAATTCTGGGAGATTTAATGTATCAGAGTGCAGACCAGTTTCCACGCCAATAGAAAAAAACAATCAAATGTGATACAAGAGCAGGACAAGCTACTACATAATTTTTATATATGCAGGCAGAAGGTGTTCCCATTGGCCAGATTTGCCAAATAGCATTGGATACTTATCAAGGTATCTAGAAAACAATACTGCTGAAAATATTCAGAGTTTTTAGATATATCGCTGGTACTATAGATTTTGAAATAGCTTATAAGAAGCAATGACCAAAACTATTAGAATGTTATAGTGGCGCTGATTTCGGTGGATGCGTATCAACTATACGATCTACAACAGGTGTTATTGCCACCTGTGCTGGTGGAGCTATATCCTGGATAAGTCAAATGGCATCCAACTGTGTCGACTTTCACAAATGAAGCAGAAATTATTGCTGCAAGTGAAGCTTCAAGAGGTGTAATATGGCTTGAACGATTTTTAAGGATATAATAAATTACAATGAAATTCCAATTATAAAAATTTACAATACAGCTACAGCTTCTTTGTCAAAAGGATTTGACAAAGAATCCTGAATTCTATATGCGAACAAAACACATTGACTTGAAACACTTTTTCATACGTGAAAAGGTCACAGAATGTTTAATATCAACAACTTAAGTTTCTCAATTAGTTGACCTATGACAAAACCTCTACCAAAACCACGTTTACAATCCCTATATAGTCGTTTAAATATTAATTAAATATCGGAAAGTGTTGAAATATGTGTTTAAAAAAAAATCTGGAATGTCAAATTACAGACACGGCCGGTGGGAAATTGTGAAAAACGCAGTTCATTATTTCTTTTTTGCGTATTACTTAAAAACTAATTTTTATTGTTATTTTTTTGTTTTGTTTTTAAACTAATTGCAAAAAAGAATCTTTAGAGAGCTTCCATAGACTTGCTTAATATAATACTAATGCACGCTTCGCTACATATACTACTAATATATATTTTGTTTCATTATAAATGCTTTCAGATACCTCCCTCACAGGGCTATTAACCACAATCGACGAATCATTCTCTGAGAAGGGTATTAATCTAAATGATTGTCTTCAAATGGTCTTGTGTCACCGTCTACAAAAGTCTAACAACAACTACGAGGAACATGGCGAAAATTACCCTTCATCAGGAGTAGATAAAATTATTGATGGCTTGACTAGCATGAAATGGATACGTCAAAATATACTACCATATACTCCATTGAATGATATCATCGGTGATCAGGATGGGAAATTAGAATGCAATATGAAATTTCCCAAATGTAAATGGTCAATGACTGGAGAAAATTTATGCGGTTTATTTGAAAATTATATAAAATTTACTTAAATATAGATTTGCTGTTATATTTTATGTTTCAATACAATTATAATTTTTTAAGAGATATATTTGTGATGAATAAAAAATTTAGGATTAGTTTATAAATATATAAAAAATGCTATGATTTTCCTTCTCCGTGGACCAGTAATGCTAAATTGCAGCACTTTGGGTGGAAAAATTCTTTTAAAATCTTTAAAATATCTTAAGTGGAATGGTCCCATTATGTAGTGGATAGACTGACGGGCATGGATAATTTTATTTTGGTCTTGAATGTATGTATATATATTGCATAGTGGAGTCTGTGCATTGTCAAGCAATTCAATTTTAATACGTTGCCAACGATTGCTGATTTTATAGCTTAGCATCATCTATTAAAAATCTTTGGGAAACCATTATTCATTATTACAGCAATGAAGTATGGCAAAATAACAATAGATGTCACAGTTGTGACGATAAATACAAAACGAAAAGCTATAGCATACTTTTAGGCACAAACGTTAGAAGTGCTTATATATTGATAACATTCTTTTTATAAGTATGATCTTCATATACATATTCACAAAAACATATAAATTTTTCCTCTTTCACCTCTTATACAAATATTTAACGTTCCGAACTATATAACGAAATTTGATGGTTTAGCAATTTTATAGTTTGTCCCAAAATTGGTTCAATTGCATTCCGAATTCAATTGTCATAATAATGAATGGTAATGATTTTGCTACAAGACCTTAGCCAAGACACCATACCCAGTCTGCTATCTGTTTCCCAAACCTTTGAGAAATTAATAAATAGTACAATAGATGTCGCACCAAAAAGGATGTAAACAAATTAAGGAGCGATAGAAAACCTATTTTTATATTATTCGCCCCCTTTTTGGTCTTTTTTTAGGGAATTTTCTACGATAACAATTTGAAGTCGACCTAGACATTTCCTAGTGTTTGGCAGGCACGGTATCATAAACAAGTTGACATATATAGTAAATTGTTTACGAAAAAGAAAATGGTCGGGATATTGGGAACAAGTCGAAATATGCAAAAATATTGAAGATTTTTCTTGCCTACACCATGAACCCGGAATGCATATCTCTGTACTTTTTCACATTTATGGGAATTATCGCATACAATAAGGAGCGTGTAAATATATATTAAAAGTACAGAATTTCCTCTAAAAAATGAATCACATTTTACAAAAATCGGTTCAATATTTGCCTCCTAATTATACTTACTATTCGCTGCAGTTCATCTATTACCTAAAAATGAACACCTCTAAAAATGTCTTTGAGTTACGGAAAGATTTTTGTCATGTCTGCTGGGTTTTGTTGCGACAAATATTACCTTTAAGTGAAAAACAGTTCCGTGGTGCAATTTTTTACTTGATAGGTGCGATTATTATCTCTTCAATTAAAAATATATACTATTTCCTCTAAACACTTCTGCAAAAATTATAAAAATCGGTTAAGTATTCGCCGAGTTATTTTGCATACGGAAATTTTTTTTGAAATCTTCCATTTTTACAAAACCAATTTTTGTGTGATTTTTCATTTTTAGGTAATAGGCGCCCAGCAAAATTAAGGCTGTCGTCTGTCTATGGTATAATACATAACTTGGCGCATGTTGATTTTTAAGTACTCAAGAGTTGGAGATTTATCTGCATAAACTCAGTCCTTCACGTAGCCAACATGTATTTTGCAATAAAGACATATTCGATCGAGTTATGTGTCATGTGGCACCGTCTTGTTGAAAAACATATGTATTCTCCAAGTCGTTTTCTTCAATAGCAGTCTAAAATAGTCAGTTTTCGTATGACCAAAATCACCGAACTGACTGTGGCAGTCGTTGCATCGTCATTTTCGAAGAAGTAAGGCCTTTAATGGCCTCTCTTCAAATACTTGAGGATTTTCCAAACATAATCTCTTGTAAAGGCATGTGGATGCTGCAGAATCATAATTTGTTTATAATTTGTTTTTATAATTTGTATGGGTTGTGAGATAGTAAAGCGATCCTTTTTCGTTAATGTTAGAATGTCCACTGAAGAGAACAAAGGTTAAACAACTTATTCTGACAGATTCCGGTCCCATACTCTTGAAACCCACGATAGGGATGCAAAAAATGTATATCCTTGTGGGTCATATTAAAACTACATCATTGCAGCTAACAAGTGTTGAAATTTTCATGCAAATATCTCTATTCGTTGCTGAGATATAACCTGTTCAATTTTAGCTTGAGTCAAAATATAGCTGCTACACAATTCTGTTCGCCTGGTATCACAAATTCCAAAATAGCGATATTTTACATTTTTCCAAATGTGCAAAATTTGATAGCAATGCTGCCAGATCGCATAATGTGTTTCTATGCGATTTTATAAAATAAGATAATTTTAAAGCATACTTCTAGGCGTTAGCTTGAAATTCCATTCCTCATATTATTATTATGCCTCAAATTATTCTTTGTTTTAGCGAAGTATATTTGTTGCATGATCTGGCAACATTGCTAGCAAATTCGGTCATTTGAAAAATATAAAATATAACCTCTATTGAATTTTGTGACACCAGGCGAACATAATTATGTAGCAGCTATATTTTGAGTCGAGCTTAACTTCAAATGGCTATATCTCTGCAGCACATTGATATATTTACATGGAAAATTCACGTCTGGAATGCTAAAAAGATGTAGTTTTTGTATGTCTCACAAGAAAATACTATTATTACCTCCTTACCTATGTGGTGCATTAAATAACAAAAGTTTGTCCGATTAACATGAACATTTGCAAATGTTAGTGCGTATAATGTAGGAGGCCGTTTTTTGTCCTTTTCTTACTGGCTACTTATTATTTGGCCAAAAAATAAAGATGGTTTCAAGATTATGGAACTGGAATTCGACATCTGTCAAAATAAGTTGTTTAACCTTTTTTCTCTTCAGTGGACATTCTAACATTAACGAAAGTGGATCGCTTTACTATCTCACAACCCATACAAATTATAAACAAATTATGATTCTGCAGCATCCACATGCCTTTAGAGGAGATTATGTTTGGAAAATCCGCAAGTTATTGAAGAGAGACCATTAAAGGCCTTACTTCTTCGAAAATAATGATGCAAGGACTGTCACAGTCATTTCGGTGACTTTGATAACCGACTATTTTCGCCTGTAATTGAAGAATACGACTTGGAGAATATGTTGTTTCAACAAGGCGGTGCCACATCACACATAACTCGATCGAATATGTCTTCATTGCAAAAGACATTTGGGCTACGTGAAAGACAGAGTTTATGCAGATAAACCTTCAACTCTTGAACACTTAAAAATCAACATTCGTCAAGTTATGGATTAGATACCACCCACTAAGTGTCAATATAAAAAATATGTAATAAAAATATAATATCACCAAATAGATATATCATAAAACCGTATTGCCAGGATGTAATAAAAATGCAAAAATCCCCACTAAATATTTCGGCAAATTTTATAAAAAAATCGGTTAAGTATTTGCTGAATTATTAACATTTGAAGTCAAATATCTTCCAAAATATACTTACTGTTCGTTACCGGTCTTGTAAAAATGGACGGACATTAAAAACTAAATTTCCATTTTCAAAAACCCGACTTTTGTGTGTTTTTCATTTTTTGGTAATAGGCGCCCAGCACCGAACAGCAGGTACATTTTGAAAGATCATTGACTTCAAAGGCCAATAACTCGGCAAATATTTAACCGATTTTTATAATTTTTGCAGAAATGTTTAGAATAAATTCTGAAGTTTTATTACATACTGACAAGACATATACAAAATCCGATGTTGTTTACCAGCCGACATTATGGAAAATTTGTCCGTTTTAAAAACTTTTCAATTGACCTGTAGGGTAGCGCTTTCGTGACATATAATTGAAAAAAAAATATATATTACGATTTTTCTCTCTCATAACATTATTTTATGTATGTATTTTCAGTGTGCAATAAAACTGTAATATTTCCTCTAAATATTTCTGGAAAAATTATAAAAATCGGTTAAGTATTTACTGAGTTATTAACAGTTGAAGTCAAACATCTTCCAAGATATATTTACTGTTCGGTGCTGGGCGCCTATTACCGGAAAATAAAAATCTCTCAAAAATCGGGTTTTTGAACACGGGCATTTTTTTTGATTCCATTTTTACAAAACCGACTTTTGTGTGGTTTTTCATTTTGAGGTAATAGGCGCCCAGCACCGAACAGTAAGTATATTTTGGAGCATGGTTTAATTCAAATGCATATAACTCAGCGAATACTTAATCGATTTTTATAAAATGGAGAAATGTTTACAGGGAATTCCGAAGTTTTATTACACAGTTGAATTTAATATATAAAATTATGTTATGTTAGATAAAATTCCTAATATGAACAAAATTCGGATTAATACGGATTATTTTTTAAATTATGTCAAGAAAGCGGTGTGGTGGATTGTTTTTAATTACTTTTTTTTTATAGATGATTGGTCGGTTTCGGATTAATACGGATTATTTTTTAAATTATTTTAGATGATTGGTCGAGTTGAGGAGCCTGTGCTGGGAAATGGGCCTGCCATCTACCGTTGCATAGAATCAACACAACCTTGAATTATCTGCTGTGGTTACTTGCTAATTTAGTTATGCCATTTTCCTCCGTGTGGCGCTATTAATATTTTGTGTTATCCTCAAGTTTTGATGTTGATCGGATCCGTCCGACTTGGGTCCTTTCCTTACTGGATTTCTTATATGAATGTAACCTTCCTCTAATAGTTATCATGTATATATCAAGTCCAAATCCCATTGATTTTTTATTTTTATGAAAAATTTAAATATTTTCTTTACTTACCAATAAATTTTCAATCCCTTTTTTTTAATGAAAAACAAACAATTTTTTTTGTTATGCAAATATTTCAAATTATAGATAATCAAATTTATTTATTTATGTTGTTTCTATAATTTTATATATAAAGAAAAGTGTTTGTTTTTTTATAAATTTTGAAAAAAAAATACAATATAATAAATGACATTGAACATAGAGATATGAAATTGTGGGTAGAGAAAAAAAAATAAAATCAATATTGTTTAGAAACAGAAACACACGCACAATCGATAATCATCAAAATAAAGAAATGCATTTTTTATCAGATATTTTTTTTTCTTTTTGTTTGCTAAATTAAATTGATTTTATGAAAAAAAATAAAAAATTAAGACAAATTCCAAGACAAAAAAGGTAACACAATTTTTCTTCTTCTTTCTGAGTTTACAAAAGAGGTCATTAATTTCTTGTTTTATGTTATATGAATAAATGCTTAAATTTTTTTAAATTATTTTTTATATATTTTTTGTTGTTGTATTTTAACTACTATAGAATATGTATATATATTTTGACATTTGTATATATTTTTTTTTGGATTTTTTTATTTTATCATAGATATTTTTTAAAGTTTGATTTGTTTTGAAAAGAATGGATTTTAAAAATGTTTTGATTATAAAATATTTATTTTTTATTTTTGAAAAAAAAACTGTATTTAAACCTTCACCAATTATTTATTATTTTGAAATAAAAATGATTTATGTTGAAATAAAAATGAAAACTATGATTAATATTTTTTATATATTTTTTTGTTTTTTTTTTAATTTTTTTTCATGTCCATTCTATATAAAAATATGATTTTTTTTATTTGTGTGTGGATCTAAAAACGAACTATAGAATATTGTGTTTTTGTTGTTGTTATTTTCCAGCACAAAAGTGGGTTCCTAAAAAAGAGGAGGGGCAGTTCAAAATTAGGGGAGAGTCTGTTGTGTATTTTTTTTACTACGTTGTTGTTGTTTTTTTTTGTTTATAACTTAAAAACTATTTTACAATTGTGTATTACAAGTGAAGTGAAACAAAACTGTATTCCATCAACAATAAAGTTTTATAAATTATTATTTTTTCATTTCATTGTCAAAAGTTATTTATTTTTTATTTTTGTGTGGTGTTCTGTTTTTTCTAGTATTATTTTTTGTTTTGTTTTTATGTTGTAATTTACTCTTGTGTTTATTATTAGGCCAATTCCTCTGGCCAAACATTGAGAACATTGTCAATATCATTTTCTTCCAAAAATTCCTTGCTATTCATGTGATAATCATCATTGCACAAATCCATTAGGAATGGTGTAGTCATCAGCGGATTATTGCTATCCAAAAACGAAATCGATCGCTTACGTTTACAAATGGAGGCACCCATATCGTCTTCATCATCATCATGGTGGACATTACTGGACATTGGTTGTACTGCAGCTACCATAATAAGACCATTTTTGTTGTTGTTATTCATTTTCATGTGTTGTTGTAGTTTTTCATCAATTGCAATGGAATCCTTTTGTTCTGTATAGCTCCTCTTAAGTGGTGACATATTTTCATGTATACCACTATCATCAATGCCATTGTCACTGGCCGTTCCCATATCCTGACATCCTGTCAAAGCCGGTGGATTAGAGTCATCATTCATGACGGCGGCAATCGAAGCCAATGTGGGTGAGGGCAAAACACCTGGGCCACATATCAAAGGATTATTTAAATAATTCAGTAAACCCGCATTGTTGGGTATTGGCGAAGTTGCTGCCGAATTTGTTGTCAAGCATTTTAGAGGCTTGCCCATAGCTGGTGACAAGCATTGGTCCATAGATGATTCGTCATTGTTGTTAATTAGTATGTCTGATTTTTGCAATTGCGATTTCTAGAGATTTGGAGAAAGGAAAAAAATTGAGAAGAAAAGGAAAAAATAAAAATTTATTAGTATTTTATAAAAAGAATTAAATATAGAAAATTAAAAAAAAAACTTAAAAATCTGTTTCACAATGAAATAAAATTTATTAAAAATTAAGAAAAATAATAATCTCCGTGTTTATAAAGAATTTTAATAGAATTATTGAAGGCCTTTAATTAGTAAAAATATTTTGTTTTTTCAAAACAGACTCAAGGTGATTTGTAGATTGAATTTGCCTTAAGGAATAGCTTGTCAAAAAGGTATTGTCTTTACCATTGTAAAACAGATTTTTAATTTTTTTGTTTTTATTTATAAATATTTAGCCAAAGCATAATATTTAATGCCATACTATTTTTTGTAGTTTTTTTTTTAACAAATTGATTATAAATATGTATTTCCTTATTATCAACATATTTTTTTACAACACCGTGCCTTTTTTAATATTGATTTTTTATATTCATTTTTTATATTCAATAAAGTTTGATAATAATTCAATAGTTATTAAATTTAAATTATTGTTTCACACAGAGAATTTTAGTATTTTTTATTCTATATATAATATTACGAAAAATAATGACAATATTACAATTAAAGAATATATGTAAAAAATAAAAACTAAAATATATATACATCGATTTCTTATATTAAAATATTTTTTTTAAATATTATAATGATTATTAAATGGATGGATTTTATACATTACTTTTATTCTGCAATTAATAATATTTTTTAATGTTTTAAAAACATAAGAATTCAAAAACTAATTTTAATAAAAATATAAAATTAAATATTTTTATAAACTTAAAAATATATACATTGTAATAATTGCTTTTAATTATTTATTATACAAACAGTTTACAAATAATATTAAATGGATGATATGTGTATAAAATATTAAAAAAAAATTGTTATTATTTAAATTAAAAAAAAAAAATTATCAATAATGTTGTTTTTGCAAATGGCTCAATTGTTTACTTGTATTTTATAATAATAATTTTAAATACATATATTTATTAACTAATTTATATAATTATAAAATAATCTACAAATATAAAAAAAGAAATTGCGTTTAATTGTATTGTAATTTATTGTAATAATTTTTATGTAAAATAAATCGGAAAACTTATTTTTAATCAGAATCCCAAATACTAAATAAAAACTATCTGTAAATATATAAAGAAGTTGTGTTTTTAATTTTGTGAACTAAATTTTGATTTTGACAAACAAAAGTAATTGTTGTCATCTATTTTTATATAAAATAAATTAGAAAAATATTTTTTAACAATTCTTTTTTTAAGAAATATTAAGATTTTTAAGAAATGTTGTTTCCAATTTATTTTATATAAAAATAGATGACAACAATTACTTTTGTTTGTCAAAATTAAAACTGAGTTTTAAAAATTAGTATTTTGGATTCTGATTAAAAAGGATTGTTCAAAAATATTTATCCAATTTATTTTATATTTGGTAAAAACATGCCCAAAATCCCCAAGAAGCAAGTTACACATAAATGTGCAGCCTACCCTAAAAAGTGGACCAGTATTGATAATTTTTAGTAGAAAGATTTGATCCCAAGTAAGAAACAAAAATAACAAATTATAGGCAATGCATAACCCCCACCAAATTCCCAAGGCACCCTTATATTTGGGGCTGTCCTATAAAGTGGCCAAATTATAAAATTACAACCAAATAGGTTTAAAAAGTGCTCAAAATACCGAACATGAACCAATATTAATAGGTTTTGGTAAAGATGTTTACGATCCAATAGGAACCCAAAATAATAAATCGTCCAAGAAACAGAAATTCGCAAAGGTTTGGTTATATTAGAGCTACCCACCAAGTGGATCAATATTCTTAATTATTGGTAGGAACAATTGTGTAGGAGAAAATAATGACCCTAAGAATTATTAAGATTGGCTCAAGTTTGGGGTAGCCCTCATATAACGGGATCCGTCATAAATCGGTACCTTGTGGACTATAGGCACTTATTCCAATTGACTCTAATTTTATATTTCCAATTTCATTTTCTCACTATGTGGAAAATATTCTTACTAAAAATTTTTAATTTCGGTCCACTTTTGGGTATGGCCCCTATAATTTCGGGAGGGCATGATGGTTTAATACGTCCCAACCCCCCTATATAACGTTATCTTCGATATTGGGTATTTTGTGGATCATTTTTTTTTATCAAATATTATCGATATCTGCGTATAGTATCATTGGATAGAAAAACTCCATATTAAAATGTATCAAGAAGAATTTGAAATGACGCCAAAAAATATGCAGACGGATACCTGATATTACAATTGGGTTCGAACATAGTATATACTTTTAGGCGTCATAATATAAAACAGATATTATACGAATAATTTTTAATACACAACATCTTCAAATGTTCATCGGATTACCCATGAAGTATATATACGAGATGTAATATAGATATATATATATATATGCAGTCGAAATAGTTTAGACTTAACCAAAAGTCCAGAGAAACTTTCAGCCTTTATCGACCATTTTTACCGGTCCCTTGACCGTTGATATAAACGATTTCGACGGTATATATACTACTGTTAATATTGAAAATTCAAATATGAAAATCTCAAAACAATTATCGAGACACATATTCACTACCAATGAAACACCTCAAAAACATGGTTTTTGAAGGTTTCAACGGCATATTCCGGCAACGAGAATCTGTGACCACGCAGTTTTATTTACTTTTTTTAATTTGTTTTCTCCAATTTATTTATTTAAAGACGTCTACTCTATATTAAATGTTAATATTTTATTAAATTCTTTAAAATTGACCACTAAACTGAATTTTACGATTCATTGCAATGAAAAAAACAAAATAGAAAACTTTCTCTAAGACATACAAAAACTTTTTATAACAAATTTCCAATTTGTCAAACAGTTCATAGAATAATACCCCTCCATCACCAGTTAGCTAGATCTGGGGAGAATAAAACAGCTTAATCAGCAACAACATGTCGCAGTGAAATATAAACAACAACAAAAAAATTATCTTTTTTTCTGGTAACTACATGTACACGTGTAGAACTTTTTGGCTTACTTTCTTGCTTTGAGGCGATGCATGGTAGGTCTCAACAATTCCTCAAAGAGTAACTTATTATCCAACGAAACACAAAAGGCCAACAAGTAATATCACCAACATAGGAGCAATAATAATGTAATACTAGAGTTGTACAGTAGGCGACAATACTGGGTATATAGATTCATGGTAAAAATGTATTAATCTGTGAAAACAATTTTTAATATCGGACACGAAGAAATTCGATTTAGTGATTGACAATGTTTTCCAACACCCAATTCTTGGAAGGAAAATTTTTACAAAATTCGCTCATATTCCACACAGGTTTTTATTTGTTATGTATAAAAATTTTACAAAAATTATTAAATGGATATGTTATAAAACGTAATGCAGTATGTGATATTCCAGACTAAGTACTGAGGGTTCCCAGAAGAAATACTTATGATGGGCCTCGTGTTGGAATACCAGCGGAAAAGGAAAAAATATTTCAAAGTGGTTATCGAATATTTGTAAAACGGTGCTTACATCACCCTACAGGGAAATGCATCCGAAGACATTTGATATTTTAATAACAAACCTCGGCATTGATATCAACACATGAGGATAACACAAATTAGGAATGGCAGGAGATATTTCACCCATTGGAAAATGGCAACACTAAATAAGCAATGACCCTAACCACTACACAAAATTCAACAAGACATTATTTCTAGACAACGATAGATGGCATCCTCATCTCCTAGCACAGACTGCAGAAGATTTAGCTGGAATAAAAAACATATTCAAAGTCTTTTTTCTCTTTTCTAACATCTTGGGTTAACCTTTATACGTCCTTGCAAGAAATATCGGTTGACTGCAAAAATACCTAATTTTGCAGAATCTTTCGATTTTGAGCTTTTGTTTAATATACCATTTATGCTACCTTTTTAGTATCTTATGTACCTTTCTTTGACATCCACTGTGTACAATTTTGTTTTTGCCTACAAACGAAACAAACCTAGAACATGTCCTAGAACAAGCGAACAGGCACATTATTCTGTCTGGTACTCTCTCGCACACATGCATTGCCATTGAGAATAGAATTGTTTCTAGAAACTTTTCTGGACTTCTTATGATTAGAGAAATTCGTACATGCCGAAGCTAACATGTGTGTAGGCATACATATATACACGTGTGTGTGTGTATTCGATGAAATACGTGTTTCAAGATCTGACCAAAAGGGAATTAAATTGACTTTGTCGTAAAAATGATGTGTTAAAGTTTTTTCTATTGTATTTCGCAACTATTATTATTTGGACGAATTGTTTTCGATTGGTAATCATCATTTTATATGAATATGAATTTAACTGCAGATATTTTAATTATTTCGCACATTATGTGGTACGAACATGTCATTACAACTTTCAGGACCAAAAAAGACTGACTAATTGTATTTCAAAAGTTATATTGATTTTTTTTTGTAATTTGATTATAAATATTTAATTTGGTTCTGCGGCAAGTAGATTTACAATGAAGATTCCAAATGTATACATTTTTCATTAGGAATGCTTACATGGGGATGGGAATTCTTGGCCAATATAAAATTCTATGTCGATTTAGGAATTTCGGTATTTTGCGAAGTTTGGCAATATTTCCGAATCAAATTGACTCAATTTGTTATTTTGGGTTTTCATCAGGGAGAAAATATTTCTACCAAAAATTATCGATATCTGTATTGAGATATAGCTCCCTTATAATTTGGTATAGCTCCCTTATAATTTGGGAATTGTTAGGCATATTTTACAACTTGGTCTAATTTTTAGGGTATCTCCCAAATGTCCGTATTTTGGGGAGTTCGGGAACGTATTTCAATCAAAATGGTTGTAAATTTATTTTTGGGATTCCCATTGGGTAAAAAATCTATCTATTAGATAGATAGCCATGTTTCGGGGTAGCCCCCATTTTTCGCCACTTTCAAAATATCAATTAAACAATTCGTGTCAAAACTTCCTCTAAAAAATTATTACTATTGTTTCACTTTTTAAAATAGTAAGTTTCCAAATTTTGGCGTGTGGAGTTTGGGCACAGTTTTCTATAAAATTGGCTGGAAATTATAAAAAATATATTTTGGATTTCAGGTGGGTAGGGTTTTTTTTAAATGATTTGTGTGAAATTTAACACTTCGGGTGTCAAATCGTCCTACTAAATATGATCAATATTGGACTATTTTTAGGAAAGACCCCATATTTTTGTATTGTGGCGAATTTGGGTTCATTTTTTAACAGTATTGACTGAAATTTTGTATTTCGAATTCCTTTTGGGTGGAAAAATTTGGCAGAAATTATAAATTTTGGCTTACGGTATGTGTTATCCGCCAACCCCCCTAAATGGGTATTTTAGAGATTCTGTGGAGTTTCTTCAACTGAATAGTATCTGATTTGATATTTCGGGTTCTCATTACGTTGCAAATCTCCCTCCTACAAATTTTGACACTTTTTTCAAAGCAAATTGCTTGTAATGTGGTATATTGGGTTTCAATTGAGCGTTAAATTAAACTACCAAAATTTATCAATATTGATTACCTTTTTATCTATAACGAGGAACCAAAATCTCGGCATTTGGAGGATTTCAGACAAGCTTTTCAAATAAATTGGACCTTATTTACAATGTTGATTTTTCACTGTAAATATTGGTCTATCTATGGCCTAGAGCCTTAATTGTATTTTGATAACCTTAGGCATTTTGATGGTCTTAGGAGATACCAAAATCTTTAAATATAGGTCTATGGTCTAACCCCCATATAAAGGTATTTTTATGACCTTAGGCACATTTTCCAACCCTATATAAAGGTCTAGCTTCTTTATAGGCATTTCGATCGTCTTAGGAAAATTTTCTTATCGAAGTGATTTTATTTTGGTTTTTTTGTTGCAATACGAAGTTGCTGAAAATTGGCATTTCGGGACCTATACAAAAGTCAAGAGAAATGTCCGTTATGTTCAAGATCCTAAACGAATTCTCCAACCTGAGTGTATTTAGTTTGTTATTTAGTTTTTCTCCTGACCGTAATTCACCAAGGTATAGCCTCCATATAAAAGTCCCGATTGAATTTAGTTATTTTGAATCTGCACCTAATGATGAATGGTATAAATAGTTTGACCGAACTTAGTGACGTTTTTACATAATGTCTCTTCCCTTTTTTCATCTCTGACAAATCAAAGCCAGAAATTATCCTTAAATGGTCGGGAAGCCATATAAGAAAAAAATAAATAAAAATGCGATTATAGCTGTATCCTCTTATACTATTAAATGGCGATGAACGCCTACACATGTCCTTGTAACATTAACCACATCTAGGGATTACAGATTAAGGGTTAACAAGCTATGGCTGTGATTCATAGAATTTCCATTTCTTTTTTCTTCTAGAACTTCTTAAGTGCAACAATAAAATCCTTTTTGACCAGCCATAAAATTCAGCTATCCATTTGTTAATTGCTGCTGGTCAACAAAGATGACCATATGTCCAAGGGTCACATACATACACACATATATCCAAATGTATGATGTAGTTGTTAACAGCAACAAATGCCGTCTAGTCTGCTGTATTTGATATTTCACTAAGTAAAGATGTAACCTAATACGCATATACTTAGTTAGATACACACACACTCACACATGTATTTGTGTATTTATCATTCCAAAAAAATTTTATTCAACTTTCAGTTTCAACAAATTTATTGATTAACAACACATCCTTGGTATATGGCACAACCAGACATTATCCTGCTGTGGTGGACTGGAAAAATAAGTTCAAGAAACTTTTACTTTCATTATTTGATACTCGTGTTACATTCAGAAGAAGAAAAAAATATGTTCTTCTTCTTCCTCTTTTTCAAAAAAATCTTGGTTATTTGTCTATAATATCAAATCATTAGTGTCAATTTTCTGATGTTCTTCGAAAATTCCATCTAACTACCAGCAGTTTGTGTATGTATATGTGTGTGTGTGAATCATTTTTTTTTTGATAAATGATGTAAGTAGGTGGGTGTGTGTTTGTGTGAGTTGTGGTAGTGAAGCATCAATTTTTTTTTGGTGGAGAACAATTTCCGGTTTTATTGTCTGCCAACAATCTCAGACTACTCCATTGTTTTGCCACTCACACACATACACAAGTATCCTTGTTTTAAGGGAAATCCTCTTGTAAAAATGATTTCGTTGTCTCGAGATGTTTTTGGTTTAAACAAATATTGATTTTTTTTCTCAAAATAAAGAATGAGGAGTTTTGTGTTTTCCCCCGAATTTATTTTAAATCTTTAATATGTTCTTTTTTCACTAATTTCTTTATTTGAATAAAAACAACAATATTGCCTGCGGGTAGAAGGAGTTGGAGGAGGAGAAGTTTCAATGACATCCTTTTATCGTTCTTGTTTACAAGTATTTACATAAATTTCCTATAAAAAGGGAATATTTTAACATAGTGTGGAATATTAAGGTTGGTTTTATGGGAAATATTTCGAATGACAAATTCTCGAGGAAAGAATATGAGAAAGTTTTTGGGAAATATATGTTAATGGAGGAAAATGTGTGATTTTTTTTTCCACAGCAGGATATATATTTGGGTAGATGAATATATAAAAAAAATGAAGTTCGAATTTTTATAACCGGAAGTTAAGGGGAAAAAAACAAGTAAAATTAGTATCTTTATACGAGCTAAAATCGATCGGGAAGAAAAAATAAATAAAAATCATAAAAATCACATTGTCTGATTGTTAACCCTTAAATGCAATCCCTAGATGTAGTTAATGTTATACAAGGATAGAACTGTAATCGCATTATTGTGACTTCGTTTATGGCGTCTGAACCATTCTACAGCTTTGATTTTTCTAAGAAGGGAGGGGAAAAATTGAGGTACAAAGAGTCCATCAAAATATATAAAGAGAATGGGTCTTTATATAGGGACTAAAAGTAAAAATCAGGCGATATTTATAATTTCTGGTACGAAGATTTGTCACCCAATGGAAACCAAAAATATATAATTGCATCAAATGACGTTGAGAAATGTGCCCAAAATCCCCATATTACCGAATATTAAGTGGTTCCGTTATATGTGAACTATACCAAAAATTGGACCGATATTGATAAACTTCTAAAGAAGGATTTGACACTCAATGAAAACCCAATTATTAAATTTAAGCCAGATCGTTTAAAGAAAGACCATAAAATCCCAAAAATACCGATGGGTTGCCGTTATATGGTGGCTACTCTAAAACTATTAGCTAATGTTGTTGATTTTTGATAGGGAGCTTTACTACCGAAGGAGAATCCAAAATACAAAATTACGGTCAGTTTAATTTATAACCGTGTCTAGACGCCCACAAAACTGACATTTATGAGGTCCTGTTTATGGAGGATACCCTAAACCTAGGGCCCATATAAATTTTGATAGGAAGATTTGCTACCCCATGAAATAAAGTGCCCAAACTCCTAATATTACCGATTTTGGGAGGTCCTGTATATATGTGCTACTGTTCAAAGTGGACCAATATTGATATTTTTTGGTATGAAGATTTTCTACGCAATGAAAATCCAAAATACCAAATTACAGCCAAATCGGTAGAGAAACGTGTCCAAGCTCCCCAAAATAGCGAAATTTGGGAGGTACCTTTATATGGGAGCTACTCCAAAAAGTGGATCAATATTTATAATTGTTGGTATGTAGATTTTCTAACCAATGAAAACCCAAAATACCAAATTCAGTCAATTCGGTTGAAATAAAGTGTCCAAACTTCTCTAAATACCGAAATTTGGGAGTTCCTGTATATAGGGGCAAAGTGGACAATTATTGATAATTTTTGGTAAGGAGATTTGATACCCAATGAGAATTCAAAGTACCAATTTACAGCCAATTCGGTTGAAACAAAATTCCCAAACTCCTCAAAATGTCGATATTTGGGAGGTCCTGTATAAAGGGCTACAGTTCAAAGTGGACCAATATTCATAATTTTTGGTAAAGAGATTTGATATCTAATGCGCACCCAAAATAGTAAATTACAGCAAATTCGGTTGAAATAAAGTGCCCAAACTCCTCAAAGTATCGAACCGAGCCACACATTAAGACTCAAAAATACTAAATTATAACCCATTTAGTCAAAAGAATGTGTCGAAATTTAAGAGATGTCGCTATGAAAACTTTGTTGGAAAGATTTGCTACCAATTAAAAATTGCTGCCAATTCAGTTGAAAAAAAGAGTACGATTTTCAATACCATACATCCTGGGAGTAGTAGCAATATATGTACAAAATCGTCATCGTGATTTCAGCAGACGGACATGGGCATAGAATTTTTTTGGGTCTCTAACAAATATTTCAAGACGTAGCAAACGGAATGAAAAATTATTTTTTTTGTTAATATTTTTAAGGACATTTTTATAGGCATGTAATTTTTATCTGAAGGTTGAAGGATTAGTTTAGAACTAAACTATTCAAAGTTATATCAGGGATTTTTTAACGATTATTTTTTCAATGACTATCACCAATTTACTATACAGAAATCTTGTATAGAGGCCCATAAAACCATTGCCTTGTGACAAATATTTGTAACTATGCATAGGGACCCAATCACGTTCTCCCCCATTTAAGTCATAGATTCAAACTATGCCCGGAATGTACCCGTAGTAAGATATATCATTTTTTCAGAATTTTAATTTTTTTTATTAAACAATATTTTCACTTCATTTTTGAGTGAGCCACCCTAATATACATATTTATGCATGTATATTTCCGTAGAATAAATTTAACTGGGATGCTGGTGTATGGAGATGTTTGAAGTTTATCGTTAGAGGGAAGGGTTTATTTGGGTGTCTGAATGTGTGTGTGTGTATGTATGTAAGTTCTACACGTGTTTATGGCTTTTAGCACTTTTGTTAAGTGGACATGTATCCCTTTCTTTAGCGTGAATATTGTTGTTTTCGGATTATCTTAAAGCACGCCAACAACGATACTTTTTGTGGCATTGAAAAGGAAACGGATCTGGTGTGGTTGACTTCAAAGGTAGGTGGATCAATTGAAACAAATAATACGAAGGAAATTGAGTAAAGTTAAAAAACAATTTGAAAGGGTTTAGAAGTATATTTTTTAAAGGATTGTTATAAACCTGAATTTGTAAAGAATATTTTTCAAATGATTTTTTATAATTTTTGATTTTAGAAGAATTTTTTACAGGGACTGTCACAAGAGCGGATTTGTTTTCAATGATTTTTTTTAGAAAAAAATTTTAAAGGACTGTCACAGGAGTGCATTTTTGCAGAATTTTTTTCAATGTCTATCATAAGCGTTGATTTTTTGAAACATATTTTTTCAAGGATCATTTTTTTCAAGGTTTTTTTATGAATATTTTTCAAGGTTTTTATAAGCCCGGATTTTTTGAGGAATATTTGTTTTAAGGACAATTATAAGCCTGTCACAGGAGTGGATTTTTGCAGAATTTTTTTTCCATGACTATCTTTTGATTGCGGATTTGTTTAACATATTTTTTCATAAGCCTACATTTTTAGGAAATATTTCTTCTCAGAAACTGTTATAAGCCTGCATTTTTTTGAAGAAATTAGGTTTTTAAAGGTTTTTATAAGACTAGATTTTTAAGAAATATTTTTTCTCAAGGACGATTATAAGCCTGGATTTTTGAAGAATATTTACTTCTGGGACTATTCTAAGCCTGCGCTTTTTCAGACAAATTTTCAAGGAATATTTTCAATCTGTATTTTAAAGAAATCTTTTTTTCTCAAGGACTATCATAACCATTTTCAAGGCCCATGTTAAGCGTTCAATTTGCAAGAATTAAATTTAAAAATCTGATTTTTGAAAAATATTTTTTTAAGAGTTACCATAAATTTGAATTTTTTAAGAATATATTTTTTAAGGACTGTCCAAGCAGACAATATTTTGTTTGTATTTTTGTAAGGAACATTTATTGGGTTATATTTTCCAAAATGTTTCCAAAATTCAAATTTTGATTTTATACCACATGACCGAATTTTCCAACCCTTTTTTCTTCAAGATTGTTTAATAAAACAATTTTCACAATTTATGAATCCTTAAAAATAGGACACATCAAATAAGTGACAAACCCCCCTGTGTCAAGGGAATAAGGAATACAAATAGAAAATATTCACAAATTCCCAGCAACCCTTGAAAAGTTATTGACTTTTGCAAAAAAAAGAAAACTCCAATAATTGAAATAATGCTTGATTGGCTAGAATCCTATTGAACTATTTTCTCTATTTCCTGCTTTTGTTGTTGTAAATTGAAGCTGACAAAGAGAGAACATAAAGTTGCAAGAAAAGTGAAAAATTGTCACATACAGTTTGATGAAGGGCGGTTGGGGGACGAAGATAAGTCTATTGATTGTACTTTTTTTGTTGGAATACAAGGGTAGTTTAAGATGTAACTTTTTTGGGTTTTTTCTTTTGGAAATCATTTGAATTTTTACTGGTATTTCTTTTTTTGTTTCATGTGAAATTGGGTTAGTAATAAAATGATCCCAAAAATATAACAAAAATAGATATAGAAAAATAGGTTGACCAACCCCCCACCCCAAAATAAATTTGAGGGATTTTCTTCTTCTTCTCCATTCAAATTTAAATGAAAGTTATATAAACTGGCAAAGTTTAAGAAAAGGATTATTCTTGGTCATTTTGTAGAGCAGGACATGCATGTAACCTCAAGATTATAATTTTAAAGAAAAGTTTTTCCTTTTTTGTGGTAATATTATTTAGTAATGGGACCTTTAAGTGAGGAAAGGGTTGTTGTAAGACTGTAAATCAAAATAATTTTAAAGATTGTCCTTAGGGGAATAATATTTGGTGTCGAAACCCCTTACAAAGCAAAATGGAGGAATTTTATTTTGTGGTAAATTCCTTGAATTGAGCAAAACACTTGGATTTTTTTTAAATTATTTGAAAAATGACTTCAGGAGTAATTTTTTCAAATAATAAGTTTTTCAAAGATTTCCATAGGCGTGGATTTTTTAAAAATAGTTTTTTTCAATGATTTCCATAGGAGTGGATTTTTATACTTTACACAACTATGTTGTCAGGGTATTGTAGCTTTGTGCAGCACCAAAAGTTTGTAACGCCGGGAAATATTGGTCCTAAACCCACCTTTAAGTATACCGATCGTCATATCTCGACTAGCTGAGTCGATCTAGACATGTGTGTAAACACGATACATGCCACAGTTATGGACTAACCTTTACGAAATTTTGCATGTAGGATTGGTTCTGGTCAATGAAGACCCCTATTGTTTTTGGTAAAGATCGGTTAATATCAAGGGGATGAAATTGAGTAAATTTTTGTTCGTTTTTCTGGTCGCTCCAGAGGTCGCAATTATGGCCCGAACATGGTGAAACATTGAGAACGGGATCGGCCTAAAGAATTAGCATGCCTGTGTTGATAAAGATCGGTCTATATTTAGCGGGTCAAATGAAACGTGACTTTTGTGTGAAAAATTAAAAAAAAATTGTATAGATGGGGGGTGGGGGTTACACGTAAATACTTACAGGTGCTTAGGTATTCAGATATTATTTAATAAACCATTACCACACTAGAGGTCGGAAATATAGCGCTGATCGCTTTGAAATTTTCCATGAGATTCCAGTTGTGGTCAAGGACAACGCCTATAATTTTCGGTGATGATCAGATAATAATTTTGGGATGAAGTGAATCGAAAACTTATTTTTTTGTGTTTTTTTTTCGAGTCAATTTATAGGCCATAATTAAAAGCCAAATATCAGAACACAACTCACGGGAATCTGGAAAAGTAATTGGAAGGGCTGTATTGAATATTAGTAATATTCGGAATATATGTCAGTGCTAGGAAAAGATGCTGTTGACCTCAAATCGGACAAGAGGGTGCAAATATCACGAAATATTGCCCAGGCTCGAAATAAACATCCACAGAATGTTAGAGTTCTGTGGTAGTTGTGTAGGGTATGGAATGGTCGGTCCCGTCCTACTATACTGTTCCGCACACTGGTTCAAAAAAATACGTTTTCAAAGGTTTCCATAGCCATGAATTTTTCAAAAAAAAATAAGTTTTCAAAGATTTCCATAGCCATGAATTTTTACAAAAAATATTTTTTCACAGATTTCCATAGATATCCATATGCGTGGATTTTTTAAAAATATTTTTGCAAAGATTTCCACAGGCGTGGATTTTTTTAATTTTTTCAAAGATTTCCACAGGCGTGGATTTTTTTAAAAAATTTTTTTCAAAGATTTCCACAGGCGTGGATTTTTTTTAAAATTTTTTTTCAAAGATTTCCACAGGCGTGGATTTTTTTAAAATTTTTTTTCAAAGATTTAAAAAAAATATTTTCAAAGATTTCCATGGGCGTGGATTTTAAAGAAATATTTTTTCAAAGATTTCCATAGGCGTGGATTTTTAAAAATATTTTTTTCAAATATTTCCGTAGGATTTTTATTTTAAAATAATTTAAATTTTTATTAAAAAGACCTTTTCACAGCATTAAAAACCCCACTTCAAATTCATGTTAAGCCTTATGCTGTACACACATACACCCACACATAGTATATATGTATATATTAAAATATGAAACATGGAAATTGCATCGTTTATCAAATGTGACAATTGATGTACACGCGCACACTTTCTCGGGGAGAAAAAAATGAACGAATTAAAAAAATTGCAAACATTTTTTGTTGTTGTTAATTTATTTGCTTTTATGAGGCACGTACTCCACCAAACCAATAGCTTCTCTAATAATTCGACCGCTCCCCCATTTTCAGCAGTTTAAGGAGGTGAACAATTTAGATTCGATGAGGAACGAAAATTGACGTTCTTTTGTAATAAGACGACAAACCGCGACAAGCATATGGAAACTGCCAGATTAATGAATCGGAATACATGCAGATAGGAGGCTTTGTGGAAAAGAAATTAATTCACGTATAAACATTTTATTGCTTCTGTGCTTGTTTTGGTTCTGCGATTTTTATGGGCATTTAAGCCTAAAAATATATAAGAATAAACATTTTATGTTTAATTTTGATGAACGTTTTTCTCCAACTTCCCTCTAAGTGTGTGGGCGAGCGAAAAACAACAAAAAATATAATGAAAAGTAGAGATTTGCACATTAAGCAGTGAACACACATACATACACACACTCATATATAAAAAAAGAGGAGATTCAATTTGCAAGTAATACTAAATTCCAAGCAATTTCGTAAATATTATTTTTTTAATGTCAAAAAATTTCGCTTTTCAGAAAAAAAATAAGAAAAAATTACCCCAAACTTCCAACTACTTTATTTTGCTTTCGAATAAATAAAACACACAGTTTATCGGTTAGATAATAATTATGCATTTTTATACATTATATATATTATATTAAATAAATATATATTTATTTTTAAAATGTATACATATTTAAAATAGGATTACAAATTTATATATATTCGATTTAAATATAAATTAAATCGGTTAGTATATCAGACATATTTATTTTTTTATCGAAATTATTTCCATCAATTTATTGATTGGTGTATTACCATCAATATTCGATAATCATTTTCAAAGATTTCCTTATATGACTTTTCGCATGATTTGTCACACATTATTTTTTACTTTTTTATTAATATTTAAAGTAATATTGTTTATAAATGCCTTTTTCGGTCTTTTTACTTTTATTTTGTATGAAATTTTATGTGGTGTGGTAAAGGTGGCTGTAACTGAGTTTTAGTGGGTTAAATAAAGGAGTATAAACAAGGTTATAAATTTTGCAATAAATAAAAAGCAACAACAAAAAACCGATGGTTTAATAAAAAAATCCCTAAAAGTCTATATTATGTTTTGCCTTTTGTTGCTGACTCATAAAAAGAGAAAAACACTAAAACATAAACAATAATGGAAAACCAATGAAGAGAAAACATAACTTTATTCGATAAAAGGGAAAACCACAAAAAAAAAAAAAAAAAAAATTAAATAAAAAAGTAATAAACCAAAAATATGAAAACAAGCATTTATTTATAGAAATGGTGCCTACTTGTAGGAGCCGTATTTGAAACTTAAAAATAAACTAAACAAAACATGAAAATACGCATATATTTATAGACATGATGTCTACATTTCGGAGTAATATTCTAAAATTAAACCAGTAAGGAAAATAGTAAAGTCAGACTGGGC